>NW_007249859.1:66643-89739 GCF_000164805.1 Carlito syrichta
GCCGGAATTACAGGCATGAGCTACCATGCCCGGCTGATTTTTTGATTTATTGTAGAGATGAGGTCTCGCTGCCTAGGCGGGTCTCGAACCCACGGGCTCAGGAAATCCACTCACCTCAGCCTCCCAAAGGCGTGGGATTACAGGCTGAGCCACCGAGCCCGGTTTGTGAAGAGCTTTTAAGATAATATATGAAATCCATTGCAGTATATCTGACAGTTTAAAAAAATTAATATATGGTATTTATTATAATTATTAATTTATATAAATATACATGTGAAATAAAATTTTACTTAGTCATTTAATTTTTTTATAATAGTAAAGGTACCCTTGGTTGAGCAAATTCATGCAATCCATTTAGGCAAAGAACAAAAAGTTAAAAATAATTATAATGAATGGCTAGAGATAGAAGGCTTTTATCATTAATAAATAAATCTCAGGGTCACATTGATGTTAATAAATTGTGCATAATGTGAACACAGCTGTTGCAGAGCCTGGGTGTGTGCATGCATGCAGAGAGGAATTGTGAGGAGACTGATTATGGAAGCTATTGATATAGTTCTTCCAATTCCATTATAAAGAAAATATATTTTATTATACTAATATGTGTAATAGTTTCATTTACATTCAAAATTGTAGCTGTACCTCTTCATAATAGCAGTTCATGAATGTAGATAAATTGCTACATATAATAAGGCATTCTCAGTCTTTATTCCATTTCCTAACCAAAGGAAAGGATCAGTATTTAGATGCAAGTGATTTTTGTACATGTTATTCACCTTTTACATCATCAATTCTGAGACAACATTTCATTTTTAAAGATATAAAAATTAGATATATCAAAATTCTATTAGAACATAATTTTTGCAAACTTGTGCAAACACTTTGGAAGACAGTGTGGTGATTTCTGAAAGAACTAGAAATTGACCTTCCATATGACCCAGCAATCCCCCATTGGTAATATACCTGGAGGAACCCAAGTCATTCTAATAAAAAGATACCTGCATATGCATGTTTTGTTGCAGCTGTATTCACAATAGCAAAATCACACAACCATGCTGCCCGTCAAAGCTGAATTGGCTTTTTAAAATGTGGTACATATATACAATGGTATATTAAGCAGCCATGAAGGACAAACATATGGACCTCATAGCAACCTGGATGGGATTAGAGTCTATAATATTCAGTGATCTATCATAGAAAAAAAGAACAGAGTACCATATGTTCTCACTCAAAAGAGGACCTTGAACAATAATCATAAAACTATAAGAAAGGGATAGGCAGTAGTGGGAAACTGCCAGGGGAAGGGGACTGGAATTGACATTTGAGGGGAACTGCCAGAGGAGGGAGGGGCATCCCTCATCAACAAGGGTACCTGAATAATGAATATTTGTATACTAACCCTGAATGGTACCCCGCATCTTTAAAATAAAAAAAAATTAAAAGGAAAATAATTTTCTATTTTTCCATTGAATATATGTTTATAAAGGTATCATACATACATTCTCTGCTGTGAAGGCATGGGGCAGCTTGGTAAGTCTAGTGTCTGCCCAATGGAGACAAGCAAATACTCTGAATCCACTTACAGTCCTCAAGTAGGTTATGTTAAGTGATAACTAGAAGGTTGTTAAGAACAAATTGATTTAGAAACTGATTAAAAATCAACATAACTTTGGCTTATTATATGTTTCTTTTTTATTTTTTTTATTTTAATGATGTGGGGTACAATTCAGGGTTAGGTAGTTAGGTATATAAATGTTCATTATGAAGTTACCCTTGTTGATAACCCTTGTTGATAAGGTGTGCCCCTCCCTCCCCTGGCAGTTTCCCTTAACTGTCGATCCAACCCCATTTCCCCTGGCAGTTTCTCACTACTGCTAATTCCTTTCTTATAGTATTACGATTATTGTTCAAGGTTCTCTTATAAGTGAGAACATGTGGTACTCTGTTCTTTGTTTCTGTGATAGATCACTGAGTATGATAGACTCTAAATTCATCCAGGTTGATGCAAAGTCCAAATGTTTGTCCTCCTTTATGGCTGCATAATATTCCATTGTGTATAAGTTCCACATTTTTTAAATCCAGTCCAGCTTTGATGGGCAGCATGGTTGGTTCCATGATTTTGCTACTGTGAATAGAACTGCAACAAACATGCATGTACAGGTATTTTTGTTGTTCTCAATGGGGGAATTGGTGAGTCATGTGGAAGGTCAATTTCTAGTTCTTTCAGAAATCACCACACTGTCTTCCAAAGAGGTTGTACCAGTTTGCATTCCCACCAGCAGTGTAGAAGTGTTCCTTTTTCTCTACATCCTTGCCAACATCTGTTGTTGTTTGTTTTATTAATGATGGCCATTCTTACTGGGGTGAAGTGGTACCTCAGTGTGGTTTTGATTTGCATTTCTCTGATTAATAGTGAGACTGAGCACTTTTTCAGTCTGTTGGCTGCCTGTATATCTTCTTCTGAGAAGTGTCTGTTCATGTCTTTTGCCCACTTTTTAATATGGTTGGTTTTTGTTTTGTTTTGGCACGTTGGAGTTCCTTCTAGATCCTAGCCTTTGTCAGATACACTGTTGGCAAATATATTTTCCCATTCTGTGGGCTGTCTTCTGTCTCTCTTAATAGTTTCTTTTGCTCTGCAGAAGCTTGTCAGTTTGATGAGTTCCCACTTGTCTATCTTATTTCTTATGGTATGGGCACTTAGGATTTTGATCAGGAATTGGTTGCCAGTTCCAATTTCCATAAGGGTGTCTCTTGTGTTTTCTAATATTCTTATAGTTTGAGGTTTTACATTTGGTTCTTTGATCCATTTAAAGTTAATTTTTTGTGTATGGTGATAAATAGGATTCCTGTTTCAATCCTCTGCATGTGATCAGCCAGTTTTCCCAGCACTATTCACTGAATAGGTCCTCATCTTCCCAGTATTATATGTTTCAGTAAGGGAATATAGTAAGTGATACAGAATCCAGACATAGTACCCAAATAGTATCAGAGAAGTTTTGCATAAAACAAAGAGCACGGTTACTCTTCATTTTACTCGTGTTGGAGACTGACAAAGCAAGCTACTTTCCCAACTTAGATGAATTGAAGGATTAACACACTTGAGAGTCAAATTCAAACATAAATTATATTTAAAGTATATATTTTCTAGACTTTGGATATAATTTGGAAACTAGGTATTTGACAAAGTTAAAAAGCATATATTGGAAATTGATCCAAGATCAGAGGCTTATTCCTCTTGGCTAACTGAAATATTAATCTTTTAATATCCTTCTAACTATAGTTAATAACAATATATTGTATAATTGAAAATTGTGAAGAGAGTAGTTTTTAAATGTTCTCCCCACAAAAGATGATAAATATGTGTGTGGTAATGCATATGTTAAATAACTTGATTTAACAATTTCACAATGTATGCATACAAACATCATGTCATATGCCATAAATATATATAGCTTTTAACTTATCAGTTAAAAAGCTAACTAAAAAAAAAAAAAATAATGTGAGGTTATCAGCAAGAGTGGTGATGCAAAATTCAACAATAGACTTGGGAAATTTACAATTGATCCTGATATATGCGTATCAAAATTCAATGCATCTAAGAAGCACCTGTAATGTTTCTTAAAGATACAGATGTCTGAACAACTTAGACAGCAATTCTGATTCAGTAAGTCTAAAATAGATGAAGAATTGTATTAAGTTAATATTAAAATGGTTTTCATAAAGATTGTCCTTGAAGCATCCATGGAGAATGATGATCTATAAGCTGAGCATTTCCAAACCTTAAATTGTTTAGTCTCAGAGTTTGGTAGAAGCATGAAGTTTAACTAGATAAAGAGATATCAAACCAAGGGAATTTGAGGTAAATAAAGTGCTGCCTACAAATCATTCTTACTTCCTGGTCCTGCTGAAAGACACAAACATAAATATAATAATAGTTGGTTTCATATAGTAAAGTTTTTACATTTGTATCATTAAATATTTAAAGAGGTCATCATTTTTAGTGCACATCTATATAAAAATATTCTTGAAAAACAAATATTTAAAATAATATTTTAATTTTTAAGGAAAACTTGGATCTCATATACTTAGTTAATTGTTCTATTGATTTATTTGCATATTGATAATCACTTCTCAAAGGGAATTTGTTGTATATGTCCATTTCCAAAAATGCACACTCAAACAGTACTTTATTTTAAGTGAAATAGCTAAAAAAAATGACAACTGCTATCTATCTACCTGTCATCTATCTATCTATTGATCTATCTATCATCTATCTATTTACCTACCAATCTATCTACTTAATATCTATCTAGCTAGCTTCTACCTATCACATCAAAATGTGTTGGAAAAAGTTAAATCTTGGCCAATTATTAATGAGAGTGTTATGTGTCAGAGTTTTTTTGAAACACCTTACTTTTATGTTCTTTAATTCTTATGTTGTTTGTATTAAGTGGTTGCTATTATTATTATTATCTATAATGAACAGAGAAGAAAGCAAAGCAGAGAAATTTCAAGTACTGTGGCAAGGTCTCATAGTTAGTAAGCATCGGAACCTAAATTTATTACTGGACAGTTTGACTTCAAATTATAATTTCTCTATGCTAAACAAATATTATGGCAAAAAGAAATGTAATTAAGTTAAAAAAGTTACACGAACTTTTTTATGTAAGAAGAAAAAGATGAATGAAATAACACATGAAAAATTGGAGCTGAGTGTAGGTAGAAGTATTATTACACTTTTCTGTTAACACTGCAATTATTTAGTTAAAATTTCAGTGAAGAAGATTACAGATAAAAAGAAAAGTATTAATTTGGAACTAGAGAAAAGAAAAACAAAGGGTAACAGCTATAAATGACTAAAAATACAAAAAATGGACATAATTCTGAACTACTTATTTACTCTAGATAAATTATTTATCTTTTTTCTGGGTAGCATTACTAGAAATTATACATAAATTAAATCACATAGACTAAAAATGTCAAAGGACAAAAGAAGTCTGTTAGAAAAAAAACAAGAAGAATGTTTATTTTACACAAAATCTACTAGAAAATTAAGCTGTCTGGGTCAATATTTGCCAAGTGTTCTTTTTAATATGAAAAGCAGGTGCAAGCAATTTTAAACTCAGCACAATAATCAAATATAATATAAAGGAAAGTAACATAATCAATGGAAAAATGTAAAATTTCTATATAACCACCAATCAAGCAATATTTTCCTAGACTCAGTAATCACATCCAGATGCATAATTCATTGATATAATTAAGAAATATAATTTAAATATCATAAGGACCCAGCATTTTTGCTCTAAGAATTTCTGGAACTCAGAAACTTAATGAAACAATGAGGGCAAGTTGCTGCTGTCCATATTTGTACTAGTTGATAAAACAACCACAGGTGGTAAAACAAATGATTACACATCAAGAAAACTGCCTGACATGTTGAAAAAGGAAAAATGCATCAATAATTACAAGCTCCATGAGTTAGTATCTCCATGCCAGACTAACAGTAGGGTTTGCTATTATAAAGCTAATTGCTGCTGGTGGCATACAGCACTATGATAGATTGAGGAATCCATGGCAGCAAATTGAGGATTGGGAAATATGCCAATTTTGCAGATCTTCCCTATTCTATCATCTAAACATATTAAATATCAGACTGGAAGAAAATCATTTACCTGTGAATGACTTATGGGAGAAGTTAGCGAAATTTCAAAATTTTCATAATAATAATTAAAAAAAAACTTGGAAATAATATGATTCCTTTCTCTCACTTTCAGACTGTGAAATGCTTCAACAGAGAATAGTTGCACATTAGAGATCAGAAGATTGGAAGTCCCAGGTCTGAGATCAGACAACAACTTTAAAGGCTACAATAGTAATGTTTCTTTGTTTCCACTTGATACCCTTGTGATTGATGCCGTTATCTAAATTAATTCTGGACTTTCTTCATCTAAGACGTATTTTTGAGAAAATTAAATGTCAAACACCGTGAAGGGTACAACATTTCTATTTAGAGCAAAAATAGTTCCAATACATTTAGTTTGTGAGCATCCTGAGAAATCATCTCTCTCTCTCTCTCAGTGATGATACTAGCAGCCCAGATATCAAAAATAGTTTTATTATTTGATATATGTGCTGTTTTGTTCCAAGTATATCTTATTCTTCTTTATCTGAATCACTATAAAGAGACCAAGTCTGCTAGATTATCTATTACTGGGCATTATGAAGTTACTTATTTTATTTCTTCTCTGTACATACCCTAATCAAAATCCATCTCTTGGACCTTCCTGTTTTTATAGACTTGTTTACTTTTTTCTTTTCAACTAAGGGTCTTAGTTGAAAAGACCACCCACTCTTTATTCTAAACCACTTATTTTACTGTTTCCTTTCCCTTTTTGCCCCTAGAAAAAACTTGTTCTTCCTGGAAGATGTTGTTCTTCAAAGCACTCTTAAAATGAGCCTCTTTTTTTCTACTGTAAGGTATATGCTTTACATGGGGGATGTTAGTTAGCTTTCTCATCTCCATTTCTGTATAGGATTCATCTCTTGTACTAACATGTTGGGACAAAAACAGAGAATGATGTGAAATCCTGAACATCTAAGTCATCAGAGAGGCTATTTATGTATGGACTGGGATGACAGGTGTCAAAGGTAAAGCTGGACACTAGTTGAAAGGGTAAGGACAGACTTTATTCAGTAATAATCATTGCAGTGAGGAAGAGGGTTCAACTTGAATTGAAGTTAACTTCTATTTGTACAGAGGTGATTGGGTGTTTCAAAGAAAGAATGAAAGAATAGGCGATGAGACAAGCAGAAGGTTTAGAAAGAAACGGGGTTTGTTAATTGGCGCTTATTTGAAGGATAAGTAAATATGAAGTGTTTTTATGACAGGCGTTAATAATCCAAGTTGGAGTAAGACACTCACAAGATTGGGAGGAAGAAATGGAAATATTATTTCCCTGAATCTTTATATGTGGAAGAGATGGTTTTCAGGTACTTGAAAAGATAATTCTAAGTAATGGAAAATCTGCATTTAAAAAAGGGAGAGAAAGGTTTTACAACAACAAACTTTCTAAATTAATTGCTTATGAGGGGGCTCAGGAGCTTATCACCAGCTTGTGGCTGGAACAAACTGTAATTATCATAGCATCCTCGAACTTCTTCAAACAGCACTTCCCAGAGATCTAAGGTCATCCCTGGAAGGTGACCTTGAGCTGTCACAAAATGTTAATATTTGCTTGAGTCTTAGTAATGGGATGGAGAAGTGCTGAGAGTCTGCCATTTTTACAAGGTAAAGTTGAGGCCTACTTGAAAAGATGGTTCATAGGAATCTGTCTTGAGTATGATCAAGAGGAGAATGTGTGCCGTAGGCAATGACAATGGAATAGAATCAGCTCCCAAAGATTATCCTCAAAATAAAAAAGAAGGAAACAAGAAAGTTTCCCACTTAATGGGCAGCTAGGAGATTATCTGAGGTCCCACTTTTTTCTGAATCCTTATTTCCATTGCAGCGCCAAAATTTTTGTGATCTCAATCAGAATAGATTAAGTGATTTGTGAACAGTTTTAAGGTTTCTCAGGTTGAATATTCTCACTGGACAAAACTGCTGCAACATATTATTTCAAAATAATATTTCTATGATTTTTAAAAATCTATGCATTGTGTAAGATATTACTTTTTAAATATTGTAGTAGATATTTATGAATGTCAAATAACTAAAGTTATATCAAGCATAGTTAGAATATATTTAGATATTATATTAAGGTATTTCATGTATTAGTTAAATATTTTGGAAAAAAATATATATGGAGAAAAATAAAATATATAATTACTAAAATATCAATAAATCAATAATATAATTTTTATGTGCATCTTTTGGTCATATCATGGTTTCATTTTTTCAATCATATTTAGTTAAAATATTAAGATTTCTATCTAGTTTAAAAATGACTTATTATTGTATTGATCATTAGCCATTATGCTGTTTTTCAATTTCATTCTAGGACTGTACTTTACCATTCCACTGGAACATACATGTATCTTGAGTTGCTTTAGCCAATGAGATATAGTTGCTGATGACGTGTTACTGTAAGTTGAATGTTTTGAAGTCAAGCGGGTAATGTGCCATGATTCATTTCCATACTGTGATATTACTAAAATGATATGTTGGGATGAATCTTCTGTTTTCTCAGTTCCTGAGTCAGTATGATGAGGAGAGACACACTGCTGACCCACATTGGACCTATAACCTGAGCAATAAATAAATTGCTCTTGTATAAATCACTAGACTTTGGGGTTGATTTTTATTGCACTATAAACTCAGCCTATACAAATATACAAATGTGTACTTAGAAATGAACTACTATGATAACACACATTCACACACACACACACACATACTAACACACATCCTTAAAATAAATTACGTATATCATTGTTTTAGGGCTGAGCAGTGGGTGTTAAGGAAGCAAATATGGAAGGGTAAAGGAATGTTTATGTAGCTAATTGATAGAGAAACGTCATATAACTGATTTCTGAAGGGTAGTTCATATACCTCATGAAATTGTAGGTCCATAAAGTTTAAAGGCAGAATATTAATAAATGTTTGTTAAGTTATTACAAAATTTAAGAAGACAAACATACAAGTAAATCATTGATTTCCAAGCAGGGAATTTGTTGTTGTTGTTCTTGAGTTATAGTCTCACTCCATTGACCTACTGCACTCCTGGGATCCTTTGGCCTCAGCCTTCCAGCAGCCGGAACTACAGGCATGCGCTACCATGCCTGGCTGATTTTTTGACATCTTGTAGAGATGAGGTCTGCCAAGTTGCCCAGGCTGGTCTCGAACTCCTGGACTCAAGCAATCCTTTTTCCTCGCCCTCCCAAAGTGCTGAGATTACAGGCTTGAGCCATCGTGCCTGGACAGGAATTTTTTTTTTTTAATTGAAAAATGGCCACTAATATGGGGACTTATACAATTGAGAGTGGCAATTATATCTCCCACCACTGACGGGCTCGGTGGCTCAGCCTGTAATCCCAGCACTTTGGGAGGCCAAGGTGAGTGGATTAACTGAGCCTGCGGGTTCGAGACCCGGCAGGGCAACTTGGTGAGACCTCATCTCTACAATAAGTAAAAAATTAGCCGGACGTGGTAGCAGGCGCCTGCAGTTCCAGCTACTTGGAAGGCTGAGATGGAAGGATCGCTGGAACCCAGCAGGTCGAGGCTGTGGTGGCTGGGAGCGGTCACTGCACTCCAGTCTGGGTGACAGAGTGAGACTCCAACTCAAAAAAAAAAGAAAAAAAAAGAAAAAAGAAAACAAATATCTCCCACCACCAAAGGACAATATAAAAGTAAAAATCCATTTGAGCTATGAGGTATGAGTAAAACTCAGTCTTAGGAATTTAATCTCAGCCAGGCTCAGTGGCTCAAGCCTGTAATCCCAGTACTTTGGGAAGCCAAGTTCAGAAGATTGCCTGAGCCCAGGGGTTTGAGACCAGCCTGGGCAACCTGGGGAGACCTCATCTCTACAATTAAGGAAAAAAAAAAAATTAGGTGAGTGTGGTAGCGTGCACCTGTAATTCCAGCTACTTGGAAGGCTGAGGCAGAAGGATGACCTGAACCCAGCAGGCTGAGGTTGCAGAGACCATGAGTATGCCACTGTACTCCAGCCTGGACAACAGAGAACAGAGAGAGACTCCAACTCAAAAAAAAAAAAAAGAATTTAATCTCAGGATGAAACCATAAGTTGGTCATAATTCCTAAAGAGAATATTTCTGAATTAAATGAAGTGCCCTTGAGTAGATGTTTCCAAAGTTCATACTCTCAATTAAGAAAATTGTTTATGAGAGTGCAGAGATGCCTCTCCCACTGAAATCCAATTACATCTATATATCTTCTGTTATATGTAGAGTCAGCAGGAGTGAGAAAGGAAAAGTAGGATAAACCAAAATCAAAACAAAAACAATAAAATACCATTAAAAATAGTAAAACCTAATGTATACAATTTTAAAAAGTATCATTGAAGAAGTTGAGGGATCACAATATAGAATATAGACCCTGGCAAAATAATTTTACTATATGACTAATGCAAACAAAAGTACAACCTCAGTTTAATTCTGGAGCATCTCATAGTACTAGCCAGTAGTGAAATGGTAACAAACAAACAAAAGCACAGCAAAGGGATAGATAAAAGCAAACTAACCTAAGTAACTCTGTAAATGAGTGGAGACTGCTACTAAACCAAAAATGAAGTGTGCATAAACACTGGGGTGTTGATAGTGTAACTCTTTTTTATGGAGGTGCATGTTAATTCTGAAATGACTAACATGTATATTGGGATTGAACAAATAAATGAATGATAAGAGAATACAGGTTTCTTACTGTTGCAATGGGAGGTTACTGATAAGTAAGGGGCAAAAGCTAAAATAAATCATGTGGCACTTCACTATAGCTGGATACCACAGCACATGCTCATATTTAATGCAACATAGATACGGTGTGTATAGAGACAGGTTGGTAAACAGGAATACATTTTCTAGCTTTGTCTACTGAAAGGGTCTAAAAGCAACAACAACCTACTGAGCAACATTTCAACCCAGTTCCCAGATTTTGGATTTTAATGCCATTCTTCAATGAAGGAAATCTAAACTCCTTGGAGAAACTGATGATAAAAGCAGCAAATATAAAGTATGATCCCGGAGCATCTTGTAGAACTAGTAAGCAGTGGAGGTGTAACAAACAAACAAAAGCACAACAAAAACAAAAGTAAAGTAAAACACAACATGGGTGGTATACCAAAGAACTGCAGGACCTGAGAGCTGCAACTAAACAAAACTGGAACAATCTATGCAACAACGCAAAAGTCATTCGGTAACAACTTATAACAAAAAGTACAAATAAATATTCATTGGTTCTTACTCATTAAAGGAATACATACATACATAAATAAATGAATAAATAAGTAAATAAGAAAAATTCATACATCTTCCACACTGAAAAACTCAAAAAAAATTATATATGTGCTATCCCTTCTTCAGGACACTGCCCACCATGAATGAACAAAGTATGGAACTTTCTTTTTTTAAAAAAGTAATAATTTTGTAGCAGACAAACGTGACAAAGACTACTTCATAGATAACAAAGGGAAACATGACCAGTGATAAATGGTGTAGATATCATAGAATATATTCTTTATAAAAATTGATGAGCATTTTGCATCTAAGATCTTTTTCTCCAAAACCCATAACCCCTGTCTAACAATGAGGAAAATATCAGACCAACTCAAACAAAGAGTACTCTACAAAATGCATGACCAGTACTCTGCCAAATTATCAATGTCATAAAAAACAATGGAAGTTTAAGAAACTGCCACAAGCCCGGCTCAGTGGCTCAGCCTGCAATCCCCCGCTTTGGGAGGCTGAGGTGAGTGGATTGCCTGAGCCCGTGGGTTCGAGACCCACCTGGACAGGCGAGACCTCATCTCTACAATAAAAATAAAAAAATTAGCCGGGCATGGTAGCGCGCACCTGTAGTTCCAGCTACTTGGAAGGCTGAGGCGGAAGGATTGTCGGCGCCCAGCGGGTCGAGGCTGTGGTGGCCGGGAGCGGCCACTGCACTCCAGTCTGGGTGACAGTGAGACTCCAACTCAAAAAAAAAAGAAACTGCCACAAGGGGACAAGGCAACAAAATGTAATACAGTATCCTGGATAGAACTTGTCTTCTTATTTTATTTTTTTCTAAGTGAAGTTTTTGATAAGCAAAGGGGACATTAGATAGAAATTATTAAGTTCCAACAATATTTGAATCTTAGATCATAATACTGCATTAATATTAGTTCATCAGTTGTGATAATGCACTATAGTAAAAAAGGGAACTGAGCATGGTGTATACACTGAAATTCTTTGTTACATTTTTGCAACAATTTTTGTAAATATAAAACGATTTAAAATTATTAAAAAGTTTGTCAAATGTTTAAAAAAACTTACGAGTTTGAACAGAGATAAATAATTTACAGAAATTCCTGCTTTGACCTTTTAAAACAAATGGATAAATTAATAGAATTTTTAAAAATACCACTTTTTACCTACCAGAGCTAAAATAATTTAAATTGAAAAAAAAAAACAAAAAAACAGGTTTGACTTGTGCTTTTCTTACATGTTTCTTAAAGTCTACAAGTTTTTTTCAGCATATAAGAACACTACAATGGAAAAAATAAGGTTGCATAATCAGTGGCAAATTAATACATTTTAAACTATGTTGCCCTAACTAGGTTTAGAAGGAAATGTGATACTCTCTATTTTTTCCATTCTAGTTAGTTTGTAATAGTTATAATGTGGAATACCTTTTTTCCTTTAAATGCTTTAATGATAAATAAATATTGACAGAAAGCAAAACTACAACACAGAGGCTACTACATAGGCTTCAGAGAATGAGGAGTTTTCTCACTTTTACTACATTTTACCTTAAGAATCATCTGAAATAATTCCATGGGAAAGATTCTTGGGTGAATTCCTAAGATACAGGCTGTCATTATTCAGAGTGTCCCAAAGATATTACCTCTAAAATTGCATACACAAAGTAGTGAGAGTAATGACTGCATAACATGGCACTGTTTGTAAGAAAGAAAGTCAAGGAGCTGGCCCTTGAGTAAATGCAGAGAAGAGAAGAAGAGATGAATCAATAACTTTGCCCAATATATTTTGGAAAAAGAGTGACCTTTAAAATTAACTACATCAGGTATTATGTAAGAAGTTCAAACAACTTACATTTTTTTTTTCCTGACCCTGGAAAAATACATTGGAGGTCATCTAAAACCCTGAAGACATAAAGATGAGGGTCATTTACTTTCTTTTTTAATCCTATTATTCATATACAACCTACTAAAACAAAATTAAAATAAAAAAGACAGAGAGAAGCATGTCTTTAGTGTGCAGTGATCAAAATAGATTCTTAGAGACAAGAAGAATAGCTTATATATTTTTGCTGAGTTCACTAATCAAGCCACACTCAACTAGCTGCTAGTTTAGTATGATGTCATCCTTTATGATAAGAAACACGTGACACAGTTTTCCCTGGTTTATATATCTTTTACTTGAATGAAAGAAAATAAATGGCAAGTTATCCTTTGGAATTATATTCTTGCCTACACATAAAAATTGGTTCTTAGTCATTGAATTAGTAATAATAATATCATTGCTAATAATTAATATATATAGCACATCTTATGTATCAGGCTTATTTAATACAATAATTCTTACAATAAATTGACAAGATATACATTATTATTATTATTATTTTCTATTTGCAAAAGAAGAAATGATGCACAGAAAGATTAAAAAAACTTACCCACAGTTACCCAACTATGAAGTGGCTGGGCAGAGATTCAAATCCAGTGAGTCTGATTTAAGAGAGTTTGACCTTATAATATAATTTATCACAATGTTATTGTTTTGTTTTGTTTTTGAGTTGGAGTCTCACTCTGTCGCCCACACTGGAGTGCAGTGGCCACTCCCGGCCACCGCAGCCTCGACCTGCTGGGCTCCGGTGATCCTTCCACCTCAGCCTTCCAAGCAGCTGGAACTACAGGTGTGTGCTACCACATCCTGCTAATTTTTTGATTTATTGTAGAGGTTTCACCAGGTTGCCCAGGTGGGTCTTGAACCTGCGGGCTCAGGCAATCCACTCACCTCAGCCTCTCAAGGCACAGGATTACAGGATGAGTCACCGGACCTGGCTTAATTTATCACAATGTTAAAGAAATACTAATTTTTTAAAACAAATATTTTAGTTTTATTCCTGGTAATTAAAAAACTTTTCCTACCTTCCCGACTTCATACAAATGAAGCCTAAAGATAACACACAGCAACTGGAAACTACAGCATTAATATTCAAAGATCAATGTAATGTAAAATCATTACCTTCAAAGCCAACACAGCAAAAGGAAGAAAGAACATGTAGAAAACCTAGGCAAGTCTAGTTCAGGTACCAGAGACCTAATTGCTGAGACTGAAAGAAATGCAGATAATTTCAGGCCAACTTAGTATGAGTCAGGTTAGAACTGTTTTGAAATTTTGCCACACAAGGGTAAAACAATTTACCAAACAATAGGGAAGCAAAAGAAAGGTTTCAGACACCATAATTTGTTTTATGCGCCTGTCTAGTCCTCTAGCATATATACACTTGTATTTCCAGGCCTTCTTTAGTGACACAGTACATTCAGAGTTCATATTCTATTTTTATTAAGCAATATGGATATTTGTAGAAAGCATACAAAGAAAGAAAGGAAAAAAGAAAGAGAGAGGGAGAGAAAGAGAGAGAAAGAAAAAGGAATGGAAGGAAGGGAGGGAGAGAAGGAGGGGAGAAGGAAAGGAAAGAGAGAGAGAGAGAGAGAGAGAGAGAAAAGAAGGAAGGAAGGGAGAGAGAAAGAAAGAAAGAAAAAGAAAGAAAGAAGGAAAGAAAGAAAGAAAGAAAGAAAGAAAGAAAGAAAGAAAGAAAGAAAGAAAGAAAGAAAGAAAGAAAGAAAGAAAGAAAGAAAGGGAGACATAAAGACTTAACATGGAAGTATAGCTATCAACTATTGGGAAAAGGGAAATGTGCATCTATCTCCTGGCAAACATAAGATTATTCTCCAGCTGTGCTCAAAGGAGTAACTCATGGGCCAAACTGAAATCTGTACCCTTTAGTTCTGGAGAGTAGCATACATTGGCCATGAGTGAAGGAAGAAGAACACTTACTCTGCTCTCTTCCCCATTTCATCCAAATTGTAGTAGTAGAAGGCAAGACCGTGGGCTGTCTTCAACTCAGAAATTGAGTTGGATGTGACCAAGACAGTGTCAATGTGCCCCTCAGCTTAATTAAACTTTGACAGGTTTCTTACTGACTCCTGGCCCCTGACCCCTTTCCCCCCACCTTGTTGCAGCAACTTTAGAAAACTTGCAATTATAAATTCTTTCCCCGCTCCTTTGAGATGTACATTTTCTCTCAGCTTCGTGCCAGTTTTTCAATACAGAAATATCTTTTTCAAGGATCTAGGAGGCTTTTTTTTTTTCTTTATTTCAATAGTCTTAGGGAGCACAAATAGGTTTTTGTTAGATAGTATAGTGGTGAAGAAGTCTGGGATTAAAGTGTACCCACAACCGTCCAAAATCATTAAGGAGAAGCATACATATGTACTAGTCTCTGTAGGAGAATAGAAGCCTATCTTAGTCTGTTTGCATTCCTATAAAGGAATACCTGAAGCTGGGTAATCTATAAAGAAAAGAGGCTCATTTGGTTCAGTTCTGCATGCACAAGAAGCATGGGGCCAGGACCTGCTTCAGGGAGCTTCCACTGATGGTAGAAGGCAAAGGGGAGTAAGCATAGCACGGAGAAGAAAATAAGAGAGAGAGAAAGTGCCAGGTTCCTCTTAACATTCAGTTCTTGTGGGAACAGAGAGTGAGAACTTATTCAATTCTGTGAGAATGGCACTAAGCTAGTCTACATGTTTGACCTAAACACCTCCCACTAGGCCCCATTTCCAACATGATATTTGGAGGGAACAAATATTAAAACTGTATGAAAGTCTAACTCCAATAGGCTCCAATTAGCAAACACAGATGACCTAATCACACTGAATTGCTTCACCTGTAATACCCTCTAGTCCCTTAGTACTTTGGCACTAGCTTACTCCAGTTTTTAACTCACATTTTGTTTCACTGTAGTTGAATTAATTTTCTCTCCTCCGTTGCAATAGTCTTAAACAAGATGTTTCTTGTCTGTTTAACTTATCTGGTACAATTATTTTCAACACATTTTGTTACAACTGCATAATATGTTAACTTTATTTTTCCTATTCTACAAGGAGAACTTAATATGAATACACTGCCCATAAGATTACTCTTCCCTTTTGGCAAATGTCTCTTCTTTAAATTATTGAATGAACATTTTCACATACTAAACCATTTTAATGGCCATTTAAAATATGTTTTGTTGTTGCTGTTGCTGCTGCTGTTGCTATTATTTTTTCTCTACATGTTCACTACTTAACTCTGACACTGTAAAAATAGGAGAATACAAAACTCTGTCAGTATTTCATTCTTAATTTACAGGGAGACAAACAATAAATGTTGAAGAACCAAAAGAACCATTCCAGTAAGTCTCTTTTTTTAATGAGCTTCTTGGAAGTTGACAGTGATTTTATCTGACATCATATTACTCAGAACTGTGTCAGAAGTACAACACTAGATACAAGGTATTTTAAGAAGTGAGTCCACTTACTCAGCATCTGTTGTAGATGAAGTCAAAACAGAAAGAGACTGAATGGTTGAAATGACCAAGTCTTCCTTAATGTTTCTTTTTATATTTTATCAATATTTTCAATAAAATTTACATTAACATATGTGCATTTCATATGTACAGTTTGAGTCATTTCACAAGTGTATATACTCATGGAATCAATACCAAATTAAGATATCAAAATTTATTTTTACCAGTAAAAGTTCTCTCATGACACTTTCTAGCAAATCCCACTTAATGGTTATTCCTATCTACAATTAATTGATTTCTATCATTATAGATTATTTTTCTTTTCTATAAATTCAAATGCACAGAATCATACAGCATGTACTTTTTTGGTCTTACTCCTTTTTAGCTATTTTAATGACAATGTTGTATATATGTATCATGTACTACATGTTGTTTTGAACTAGGAATACATTGTGAAATGAATAAATTGAACTGATTAATGTATGCATTACTTCAAATACTTACTATTTTTTGTTGTGAGAATATGTTTAATCAATTCTATTAGTAATTTTAAAGAATACATGCATTTTCATTAACTATCATTGCCATGCTGGACAATAGATCTGTTGAACTTATTCTTCCTAATTGAAATTTGATTTTTTTTTTTTTTGTTCAACATCTTTCCAAAACTGCACCGTCAGGCTCTGGCAATGACAATTCTACTGCACAAGATAAGCTTTAAAGAAAAAATGTCACTTATAATTGAGATCGTGTATTTGTCTATCTGTGCCTATTTCACTTAATATAATGACTTCCAGTTCATCTATGTTGTAACAACTGATATAATTTTCTGATTTTTGAAGCTCAATAATATTTTATTGAGTATATATACAATATTTTATTTATTGACCCTTCCACTAATGAACACATAGGTTGATTCCATGTATTATTTATTGTGAATAATGCTGCAGTGAATATATGGTGCAAATATTTCTTCAACATACTGATTTTATTTGCTTTAAATATATACCCTGTGGTGAGAATGCTGAATCATATAATAGCTCTATTCATAGTATTTGGGGGAAAGTTCATGCTGTTTTTAAAAATGGTTATATTAATTTACATTCCACCTACAGAGTAAAATAGTTATTTTTTCCACATATTCTCCAATACTTATATTTTGTGTTTTTAACAATGGTTATTCTAAGAGGTGTAAAGTAATATCTCACTGTGGTTTTACTTTGCATTTCCCTAATAAATAATGATGCTGAGCATTTCTTTCATACACCCATCACCATTTGTATATCTTCTTTTACAGACATCTGTTTAGATCTTTTGTTCAATTTTTAATTGGGTTATTTGTTTTCTTGTATTTAGTTGTTTGAGCTTATTATATATTTTAGATAGAAACCCATTGTCAAATATTTGGCTTTAAATATTATACTCATTCGATATATTGTCTCTTAACTTTCTTGATTATTTCCTTTGCTGTGCAAAGGGTTTTAGTTTGATGTAATTTCATTTGTTTCTTTTTGCATTTCTTGTCTGTGCCTTTAAATGTCATATCCAAAAATCATTGCCCAGAAAAATTAATAGAGATTTCTTTCTATTTTTTTTTCAAATAGTCTTATAGTTTCAATTCTTACTTTCAAGTTTTTAGTCCAATTTGAGTTGATTTTTGTATGTAATATGTAACTTAGGGGTCTAATTTCAATCTTGATTTTCTCTTTTTTATTTTTAAAGTTTTTATGGATACATAATATTGTACATAGGGATGGACTAGATGTGATATTTGATATAAGTATGTGATGTGAGATAATACAATCTGGATACTTGAGGTATTCATTTTTTCAAACATTATTTATTTGTGTGGATCCTCTAATACAGTTAGATAGAAGAAATATAATTGTAGTACCATAAAATGACCATAGTTAACAATAATTTCATTCACTTACCTCAGCACCACTGGTGGAAGAAACTGTCCTTTCCCCATTGTGTGTTCTTGACAGCCTTGTTGAAAATCAGTTGGCTGCAAATGTGTGAATATACTTCTGGCATCTATATTCAATTTCATTAGTTATGTGTCTTTTTTTGGTTAGTATCATGTTTTCATTATTTAAAGCTTTGCAGTACATCTTGGAGTCAGAAAGTGTGATGCCTCCAGCTCTGTGCTTTTCCTCGATTGCTTTGGTTATTTTGAGTCTTCTGTGGCTCCAGAAAACTTTAAGATTGTTTTTCTTATTTTAGTCACTAATACTTAAAAGAAATTTATCTTTTAACTGTGAACCTGTGAAATCAATGTCACATATTTTCAAAATCCAATCGTGGAACAGGCACATGATGGACATTTCCATTCCAAATGGAAAGAAAAAAGTGATAACCCATCCCAAGTAAGTCCAAACCTAAACAACCAACACAATTAAATCTTTAGCATTTATCATAGTCGTCTTTAATTCTATGTCCTGTCTCCAGACACTATAGAGTCAGAATTGAGTCCCTAAGACCTTGGGAAATCCTGTAACTATGGCTTTGCTGACTATAGCCCACACAGCAGCTCTCTTAGGTTGGAGTTGGGTGCCTATACCTTTCTCAAGCTGGCACTGCATGCTGTGACTCTACAGTGATATATTTGTGCCCTTCCTCCACCACTCCACTAAGCATAACCCTACTGGGAATTCTCTAAGGTAGCTCCTCCTCTGTGACAAATTACTGGTTGAGCCCAACGACTTTCCAAGGCCCCCTTTGAATTCAAGTTCGATGAAGCCATGCCTCTGCCGCTCATAGTTCAAGTACTCTGTGTATCTGCAGAATTGGCACCACGTGGATGTCACCATGGATCACCCTTTGCATGATTTGGAATTGTAGCCTGAGTTGTCCTGTTCTTGCCTAAGCCACAGCTGAGTTGGCCTGGAACTGCAGCAGAATATGGGAAGCAGAGATTTGAGACAACTTTGGGTCTAATGTCCCTCCATGCCCTGGGCCCCTTTGTTGGAACATTTCTGCACTCAAGGCCCTAGTTTCATGTCTTGTGATTAAAAAAGAAAAAGAAAAGCCTGGAATTCTTTCAGGGTAATTCTCATAGAACTGGAAAAATATTTTTAAAGTAAACCAAAAGTCAGTGGAAGAAAATAAAAATAAATATTAGGACAAAGATAAATAGAGATGAGAAAAGCAATAGAAAAGATCAACAAAGCTAAAAGTTGGCTTTTGAAAAGATAAAATTGACAAATATTTAGCTAGACTAAGGGAAAAAAAGAAAGAATAGTCAAATAAAATCAGAAGTTTATAAGGAGATATTACAACTGATGCAACAGAAATGCAAAATATCTTAAAAGTCTATTTAGGAACAATTATGCATCAACAATTTTTATAACTGAGAATATAACATAGGATTTAATTTCTTGATGCTTACAACTTAAAAATATTGAACTATAATAAAATTAAAAGTATTAACATACCAATGAGTAAAAAGACTGAAACAGTAATAAAAAATTTTCCACAAAGAAAAAGCTTAGAATCTGATGGTTTCGCTGATGAATTCTATCAGACATTTAGAGAAAAACTAATATTGATTCTTTGCAAACTCTCCAAAAAATTGAAGAAGAGGGAATAATTCCAAACTCATTTTACATGACCAGCATCATCCTGATAGCAAAGCCAGAAAATGACATTACAAAAAAAGAAAACTACAAGTCAATATCCTTAATGAACATTGATACAAAATTATTTAACAAAATACACACAAATCAAATTCAACAACAAATTAAAAGACTAACATGATCAATTGGGATTCATCCCAGAAAAGCAAAAATGCGTCAATATGCATAAATTAATAATTGTGATAAATTACATGAACAAAATGAAGAAAAAAACTATATAGTCATACTATACTTCCAGAAAAAGCACTTGATAAAATTAAACATGATTTTGTGATTAAAAACTCTCACCAAATTAGGTATAGAAATAATGTACCTCAACACTTAAAGGCTTATATATCAAGTCCACAGATTACATTATTCTACACTACTATTGAACACTTATCCTGTAAGATATAAAATAAGACAAAGATGCCCACTCTTGCCACTTCTATTCAATATAATGTTAGAGATCCCAGCTAGAGCAATTAGGCAAAGTAAAAACAAACAAACAAACAAAAACTACATTCAATTTGGAAACTAAGAAGTTAAATTGTATGTGTTTACAGACAACATGATCTTATATATAGAAAACACTTCACACACAAAAACATTAGGCCTGATTTAAAAAGATTAGTAAAGTTGCAGGATACAAAATCAACTTATAAAAATTACTAGCATGTTATACACTGAAAGTAAACTAAATGAAAAAGAAATCAAGAAACAACCTCATTTACAATAGCTACAAAAATATGCTTGGGGATGAATTTAACGAGTAAGATAAAATATGTTCACTAAAAACTATGAAACACTAATAAAAAAAAATTAAAGAAGACACTAATGAATGGAAATATATTCCATGTTCATACAGTGGAAGAGTTAATATTATTAACATGTCCATACTATTCAAAGCCATCTGCATATTCAGTGTAATCTCTATCAAAATTCCCATCACATTATTGATAAAAATATAAAAAAATTTCTAAAATTTGTATGGAACCACAGAAGACCCAGAATAGCCAAAGCAATCTTGAGCAAAAAGAACAAATCTGGAGGCATCACTCCCTGACTTCAAAATATACTACAAGTGTGTAGTAATGGAAATATTATGTCACTGACTTAAAACAGAAACACAGAGCAGTGGAACTGAATGAAAAACCCATAAATAAATACACACATTTACAGAAAACTGATTTTTAACAAAGTTTTCAAATACACACAATGGGGAAAAAAGTGTCCTTAATCAATGTTGTTAAGACAAATGGGTATCACATGTAGAAAGTTAAAATTATATTCTTATTTTACATCTTATACAAAAAAGCTAAAAATTGATTTGATGCTTAAATGTATGACCCCAAATTAAGAAAATATTTTAAAAAATAAGGTATATCTTTATGACATTGGTTTGGACAATAACTTTTTGGATATGATCCGAAATATATAAGCAACAAAAGCAAAAGTAAACAAATGGAATTACATGGAGCTAAAAAGCTGTACACAACAAATGAAACACTGAACACAGTGAAAATACAACTTTCAGAATGAGAGAAAATATGTGCATTCTACACATCTAATATTAGGGGCAAATTCCATAATATATTAGCAACTGAAACAACTCAATAGGAAGAAAACAAATAATCCAGTTAAAATGAGGAAAAAATTTAGATAAACATTTCTGAAGAAAAGATATACAAATGGCCAAAAGGTATATAAAAAATATTCAACATTACTAATCATCAGGGAGTGTAAAGTCAAACCAAAGTGAGAAAACCCTTCATGTTTATTTGGCCATTATTGAAAACATGAAAGATAACAAGTGTTGGAGAGGATATAGATAAATGGGAATTCTAACATACTGTTAGCAGAAATGCAAGTTAAATGTAAATTAATACAACTATTATGGAAGACATTATGATGTTTCCTCATATCTGTAGAATTAGTCCCACTACTGGGTAGACAGTTTAAGAAAGGAAAAGCTAGTATATGAGAAATATATCTGCATTTCCATGTTCATTGCAGTATTATTCATAATAACTAATATACAAAATCAATTTAAGTATCCATCAGTAAATGGATGAATAAAATTGTGGTATAAATACACAATGGAATACTTAGCCTCAGAAAAGTTATTTCTGTCATCTGCAAAAATGCAGAGGTACCTGGAGGATATTATGTAGAAAGACAAATACTGTATGATCTCACTTGTATGTGGAATCTAAAAATGTTTATCTCGTAGAAGTAGATAATTTAATGGTGACTGCCAAGGGCTGAGGTGCTTTGGGTAAAAGGTCAGGGATTTGTTGGTTAAAGGACACACACAACATTTTAGTTAGATAGTATTCGAGCTAAGACAACTGCCAAGCCACTGCCTGATATTTTTAAAATAGTATTATAAAAGTGTTAAATCTCAAGAACATCTCAGCTAAAAGTCTAAAGTCCTCAATTGTACAAATATTGGATGATGTTTAATTATGTCTATTTTTTCTTTATTATCTTAGTAACTTATATTTACCAGTGACATATTTTAAGAACTTGACCATCTACAGAATATAACTCCTAATAAGTAAAAATAAATCAATAGGAAAGACTCACCTCCTTTAAAGTAATGTACTAGAATGGTTCCTGGCAATCAAAGACCTTAAACCAAATTTGTTCATAAACACATCCAGTGCCATCCCCCCCCAAAAAAGAAAATATATTTATGAAATCAATGCACATTGATTAGTAAATTATGTTTATAAACTGGATAAATATTGAAGGCTGATAAGTATAATATTTCATGATATCTAGACCTAATTTATTAATGTACATAGAGTTTAATTGATGTGCTAATTAAATAGATAACAAGGACTTTAAAATTACATAACTGCACAACAACTGATTATGAAAGAAAGCCATAAATACTGTTAATAAAACAAAATGCCACTTACCAGTACCTTGAGTTCACTTTTAGAATTAATTCTAATTCATATGTATATATAGTCTACGTTTGAAAACACAGGTTTGAACTGCATGGATTCATTTTTACACAAATTTTCATTTATCTCTGTGACTCCTGAGACCCAGTACTAGTACCTACCCTTTTCTTTCCTCAACCTACTCAACTTGAAAATGAGAATGATAGCCACCTTTTTTTTTTTTTTTTTTTTTTTTTGTGTGTGTTGGAGTCGCACTCGGTCGCCCAGACTGGAGTGCAGTGGCCGCTCCCGGCCACCGCAGCCTCGACCCGCTGGGCTCCG
>NW_007249859.1:89759-176785 GCF_000164805.1 Carlito syrichta
GGGCCGGGCGGCGGGCCGGGCGGGCCTGCCGTCCGCCCTGCTCTGCTTGCGAGCATCGCTCCCGCGCTCTCTTCCAGGCACACAGCCACCTGCAGGTGCTCCCCCAGCGTGGACCCTGAGCGGGCCGTGTGGAGCCTGAGGGACCACCCCCTGCTCCCTGAGGCAGAGGCCTGCGTGCGGCAGCACCTCCCCGACCTCTGTGCTGCCGTTGGGGTACGTCAGAGCCTGCAGGAGCTGGCAGCCTCCTTGTCCGTGGGGATGGGGCGTGTTGGCGATTCCGCTCAGCGGGCGATGATGTCATACTGGTTTTCCTTTGGTTTTTTGAGCCGGAGTCTCCCTCGGTCGCCCAGACTGGAGGGCAGCGGCCGCTCCCGGCCCCGCAGCCTCGACCCGCTGGGCTCCGGCGATCCTTCCGCCTCAGCCTTCCGAGTAGCTGGAATTACAGGCGCGCGCTACCACACCGGCTTACTTTTTGATTTATTGTAGAGATGAGGTCTCGCTGCCCAGGCGGATCTTGAACCCGCGGGCTCAGGCAATCCACTCGCTTCAGCCTCCCAAAGGCGCGGGATTACCGGCTGAGCCGCCGAGCCAGGCTATGATGGACATCTTTATGACAATCCACTTTCACCTGATGCATAGTAGATATATTTTCTCTTCCTTCTTATTTTCTTAGTAACATTTTTTCCCTCCAGCTCACTTTATTTAAGAATACAGTATATAATCCACATAAAATAACAAATAAATTTTAATTGACCTTTTATGTAATCAGTGAGACTTCTGGTTATCAGTAGACTATTAGTAGCTAAGTTTCAAGAGGAGTCATAATTTAATAATATACATACCAGGCAGTTAGAAGTGACCTGAGTCAAGGTGTGCATGCCACTGATTTACTGTTCAGATTGCTATCAGGACACCTGGCTACCAATTATTAGTATACATTTTTACTAACTCATGCAAAAAAATTACATTCTTCTTGTTCTCAATTAATAAATAACATATGTATTTTTAACTGTAGAAAATAAAGGTTTAGTTTATCTAAATATCTGTTACAGAAAAAAGTACACAAAACCAAAATTGTTATTTTTAATTTATCATAGCTAATACTTCATAACTTTATAAAATAAAAAATATAGAAAACTCATTTATTTTCTTAAATGTTTTGTCATGTTTTGCCATGATATATTAAACACATCATAAATAAGATTTTACATAAGTTTTATAATAAAAAAACTCAGTTTAAGCACAAATTTATCTTCATAACATAAAATTACTGATAAAATATAACTGTAAGAAAAACATAACAGTTATAATCTTAAAATATTACAGCTGTCTACTAAAATCAAATACAATTTATTTATTTGTTTTTTTTTGAGTTGGAGTCTCACTCTGTCACCCAAACTGGAGTGCAGTGTCCGCTCCCGGTCACTGCAGCCTCGACCTGCTGGGCTCTGGCGATCCTTCCACTTCAACCTTCCAAGTAGATGGAACTACAGGCGCACGCTACCATGCCCGGTTAATTTTTTGATTTAGTGTCGAGATGAGGTCTCGACAAGTTGCCCAGGCAGGTCTTGAACCCGTGGGCTCAGGCAATCCACTCACCTCAGCCTCCCAAAGCGCGGGATTATTGGCTGAGCCACCGAGCCCGGCTCAAATACAATATATTTTAACAACTTAGAAAAGCATGAGTATAGTTTCCAAGCCAAAGAGTACAGCAGAAACAAATTTTCTTGATTCCTCATTTTATTGTATATATTTTAAAAAATAATTCCAATTTTATTCTTTTAAAATTTTATTATTAAATTTGTTACTGTAATTTAAATGTGTTCTACATTAAAACTCTTGAAATATTATTACAAGTCTTGATTAACGTTTCATATTTTTAATAAAACATCAATTGTCATTTCTTCTTTGATCTGAGGATTATGTAAAGTTATTAAATCACCACTTGACAATTATCCAGTTGTATCTTGTTATTGATTCTCTATTTTTATTTTGCTGTGGCAAACATATTCTGTATGTTCTCAATTATTTTAAATTTATGGAAACTTGCTTTACTGTCCAGCATATGTTTTATCATGACATTTCTCTTTTATTTGAATAAGGTGTGCATTGTGCTGCTGCTGGATGGGTTGTCCTGAAAAATAAATTAAATTAGCTGATCATTTGTGCTAGTGTTTTATATCTTTTTTTTTTTGGAGGGAAGTAATTATTTTAATAAACACTGAGAGAAGGGTCAAGTTTTCAGCTATAATTGTGCATTTACCTACTTATTGTTCCTTTCAGTTATATCAGATTTTATTTAATGAATTTTGAGACTCTGCAATTGGATGCATGCACAAATATACATTAAATTATTGGTCTTTCTGGTAAACTGATTAAGTATTATTATGCAATATACCTGTTTATTTCTAATATTATTTATTGTTTAAATTCTACTTCCTCTATAGCTATATTGCTACTAAGGCTTTATTTTTATCAATGTTGCATAGGATATATTTTCCCATCATTTCAATATTATTTTATCTGGATCTGTATATATAAATTTTTCTTCCAATGATACTATATAGTTGAAGCTTGTGTTTCTCTTCATTCTGAAAGCTTCTACTTTTTTTTTTTATTAATCAATATTTTTTATTATGGTTTTGTGGGGTACAGTTAAGGGTTAGGTGTACAATTATGTTTCATTCAGGCACCCTGTTGATAAGAGGTGTTTTCCCATCCCCAGACAGATATTTGCTACTGTTAATCCCATCCCCCCCATAGTTTCCCAATACCGTCAGTCATTTTCTTATAGTATTACATTGGATGTTCAAGGTCCATTATATGAGTGAGAACATGTGATACTCGGATCTTTGTTTCTGTGAGAGGTCACTCAGTATTATAGACTCTAGTTCCATCCAGGTTGCAGTGAAATTCATGATTTTGTTCTTTTTTATGACTGCGTAGCATTCCATCATGTATGTGTACCACATTTTTTTAATCCAGTCCTCTTTTGATGGGCAGCATGGTTGTTTCTAGGTTCTTGCTATTGTGAACAACACTGCAATAAACATACGTGTGCAGGTATCTTTTTTATAGAGTGATTTGAGCTCTTCAGGGTATATTCCCAGTAGGGGGATTGCGGGATCATATGGAAGGTCGATTTTTAGAGCTTCCAGGAATCACCACACTGCTTTCCACAGAGGTTGCACTAGTTTACACTCCCACACTCCCTCCCCTAATGTAATTTTTAATTTTTTAAATGCATTTGGATTCAAACTCATCATCTTGCTATTAATTTTATATTTGTATTTTTTGTTTTTTTAAAAAAATATCTTTCTGCTTTCTTGCCTCCTTTATGGTTAATTTAATTTTTAAAACCATTTTAGTATTTACTTACGTGTACATGATTGATAACAGCTATTTTTCATTGTTTTATCTTATTTTTCCTGTGGTTATATTAGACTTTACAATATGCATTTTAATTTATCACAATGTATTTTCAAGCAATATTATATCTCTTCACATAAAATATAAAAACATTACAAGTGTACAAATCATGTTTTTCATCTTCCATGTATTTATTTCATTGTCACGAGTATTGTTAGCATATTAACAACAAAATCAACAATGAATTTACCAAAATCACAGGCAGCAAAAGCAAACTTAGAGAAATGAGACTACACTGAACTTTAAAACTTCTGTGGATCAAAATAGCAATCAACAGAATGGAAAGACAACATATAAAGTAAGAGAAAAAAATCCAAAAATAATATATTTGTTAGAAAGCTATTATTCATATATATAAATAAGACAATTCCTCTGACTCAACAACAGTAAACAAATAAAAAATGTGCAATGGTTTAAACAGACCTTTTCCAAAGAAGATTTACAAATGGGCAAGAAGCTTATTTGCTCAACATTATTAATTATTGGAGGAATGTGAGGCAAAATTACAATGAGACATCACTTCATATCTAATAGAACAACTTATATACTGGGTGTGCCAAAATATTGTACACATTTTAAGCGATGCTAACTATGTATTACTTTTTTTCTTTTTTTTTTTTGGTTTGTTTGTTTTTGAGTTGGATTCTCACTCTGTCACCCAGACTGGAGTGCAGTGGCCGCTCCCGGCCACCGCAACCTCGACCTGCTGGGCTCCGGCGATCCTTCCGCCTCAGCCTTCCAAGTAGCTGGAATTACAGGCGCGCGCTACCACACCCGGCTCATTTTTTTGATTTATCGTAGAGATGAGGTCTCGCCAAGTTGCCCAGGTGGGTCTCGAACCCACGGGCTCAGGCCATCCACTCACCTCAGCCTTCCAAAATGTGGGATGACAGGCTGAGCCACCGAGCCTGGCTGTATTACTTTTTGAAGTTGAATTAAATTACAGTAGCAATGTGTAGTGTGACATTCATGCAACTGTACTTTTGTCATTTTCTTCGACTGTCCTGGCTGTCACATGGTGATACTAGCATTCATTTAATTAATGCCATCTTTTGAGCGAATGTCACACTTAAAATATGTATACACTTTTTGGTATCCCCATATATACATGCATACACACGCACACACACACACACACACACACACACACACACACACACACCACAAACATATATACGGGGCAGTATATGAATATGTTGGGGAGAATGTAGAATTGATGCAGTCATTATGGAAAACAATTTGAAAGCTCCTTAAAAATTAAAAATACAATCATAACATGCTACAGCAATCCCAGTTTTGATGTGTATCTGAAGAATTGAAGCAAAATGTCAAAGAATTATCTTTACTTCCATGGTCATTACAGGATTATTCACAATAGCCAAGAAATGAAAGCAACCAGCAACCCTAATGCCCATCATCAACACATGAATGGATACAGAAAATGTGGTACACAAGTACAGTGGAATATTATTCCACTTAAAAAGGAGGAAATTTTGTCACTTGCTACAACACAAAAAAAATTTGAGGACATTTTACTAAAAGAATAAACCAGTAACAAAAAGATAAATATGATTTCACTTTTAAGAGATATTTAGAACAGTTAAATGCAGGAACAGAAAGTGAATGTTGACTACCAGGGTTTATAGGGAAAAGTAAATGGAAAGTTCTAGTTCAATAACTATAGAATTTTAGTGTTGCATGATAAAAAAATATAGTGGTATGTATAGTGGTCTATTTGTGACTGTAGTTAACATTACTGAACAATACACAAAAGAATTATGATGATATGTTTTGTGATACATAATTTTAACCACAACTTAAAATAATAGAAAAATAATAAGGGAAGTTAGGTGAGGGGTATGTGTGTGTGTACTATTTATATATATGCTATGTATCATATATATGTTATATATGTATTATATGTGTATTATATATTATAAATAATATATGCATGACCTGCCTGTACCATATATGATATACATATGATCTGAACATAATTTCTGTGAATTTGCATTCTCAAACAAATTTGTATTTAAAAGTGAAAATAACATAAAATCTAAAATGTAGGCCGGAAGGTAAATGCAATAAAAATCCAACTGATGCCAGGCTCGGTGGCTCAGCCTGTAATCCCGCGCCTTGGGAGGCTGAGGTGAGTTGATTGCCTGAGCCTGCAGATTCGAGACCCACCTGGGCAACTTGGCGAGACCTCATCTCTACAATAAATCAAAAAAATTAGTCGGGTGTGGTAACGCGCGTCTGTAGTTCCAGCTACTTGGAAGGCTGAGGTGGAAGGATCGCCGGAGCCCAGCAGGTCGAGGTTGCAGTGACCGGGAGTGGCCACTGCACTCCAGTCTGGGTGACAGAGTGAGATTCCAACTCAAAAAAAAAAAAAAAAATCCAACCGATTTTCCCCCAACTTTGTAAAAATATTTATTTAAAATGACTCTTTGTGTATGTTTATCTAACAATTCTCTGTTACGATTTCAATAAAATTATCAATATTTGTATGGTTGATAAAAAGAAGGGCTAAAGTAGCCAGAGGGAACCTATGTGGTTCAGCATACATAGCACTATTGCTCTAAATAGTAAATTACTATGAGAGCAATAGATGCAAACTACGTCAAATAAATAAACGGAAGAAACTGAGATGAAGGAGGTGTGATCAAAGGGTTCAACAGGAGTCATGTCCTGAATGACTTTAAGTGACATGCTAAGTGCTTTTTTTTTATTTTGTAGAATATGAAACACTGATAAAAAAAATATTTTGGAAAATCTTGGTTATAATCTCCCAAATCCATTTTATTTTTTCTCATTGTGTAGCAATTGTTATATTTAGGAAATTGACCATCAATTTCAAATTAGGGAACTTGATCTGTCTACAGCAATTATGTTAACCTCATTTGTCTTGCTATTTTGATACAGTGATGGAAACATACTTGATTCAATGAAAGTAGGGAAAGATTTCTTAGGAGTATCAGGAAATGAAGCTACCTTATCACTAAGATAGAATTCTGGATAAATCAGTAATCTTGGATCCTTTATTCCACCTATAGTAATCTAAAACCATGATGGGTAAATCCAAATTGAGAAAACAGAGCTCATAGTTACCTTGATTAAGTTACACATGAGTGAGTTGCAAACTACCACTGTACTTCCACTGCTATGAACCAATGAAATCTCTTACAGCTCAATCCAGTATGAATCACACTTCTATTCCTTGGAACTCAAATCATCCTATTAAAAAAATTTCAGCAAGAATAAAAAAAGGGATTATTTTTATTAAAAAATCTATCTTTTAAAACATTTTAATTAGAACATGTAGATTTAATATTGTGTTATTTCTCTCTGCTACAAAACAAATTATCACAAACTGAGAAGTTTAATGAACATATTTTGATTATCTCACAATTCTAAAAGTCAGAAATATTGGCACTGCTTAACCAAGTTTTTTGCTTTAGTCTCCCAAATCCAGAAGTCACCAATGTTAAGGTCTTATTAAAAGCTTCAATGTGGAAAGATAAATGTTCAAACTCTAAGTTTTTGGTAGAATTTATATATTAATGTTTTAGCTGTAAGATGAGGTTTTTTGTGTGTGTGCTCTTGTTGCCTATTGTCAGAGGCTGCTATCAGTTCTTGAAAGCCATGTGACCCACTCACAACATGACACCTTAAGTTTTCAATGAGAACAATGGAGCACATTTAGTGCAAGGAGATACATCCATTACCTTTGCCACATTGTATTAGAAACAATTCTAGCCACAATCAAGATGGGAGAGTGTGCAAGGATTATTTGAGAGGACAGGATTTACAAGGGGGAAGAAGAGTGACATCTAAACATTCCAGATTTCTTTTTGTTGTGATGAAAATGTTTTAAAATCATATTATGATAATAATTGCACAAACTTATAAATATACTAAAATTGATTTAGTTGTACACTTTTCATGGGTAATGATTATAATAAACATTCTATATCTCAAAAAAATTGAAAAAAAATACATCACACAACATTCCATTAAATACAAAAGCCAAAACACTTCTAGAAGAGAATAAAGGGCAATATCTTGACATAGAAAAATACTTCTTAGTCTGGACATTAAATGGCATTGGCAATTAAAAGAAAAAAGTTAAACATCATCAAAATAAAAAGTTTATCTGTCAAAGTCATTAGTAAGAAAATGCCAAGGAATTAAGAGATTGAGGAAAAATATCTAACACTTTACTTATATAGAAAATACACACACTTACAAAATCAGTATCAATAAAATAATTCATTTTAAATGTGCTAACTGTTTCAACAGACGGTTTAAGACTGAGGAGATAGCAATAAACAATAATCTCATGTAAAGATAATTATTATCATTAGATAACAAGGAATGACAAATTCAAACCACAGTGAGATAAAACTTTGCCACAACTACTATAAATTTAAATAGATAATAATGTCAAATATTAGAAAGGATATAGAACAAATGGAGTGTTCTCTGAGTGCTGGTGGGAATATAAAATGTTATAAACACTTTAGAAAAATGAAATTTTCTGAAAAAGAAATAGAAAGAAAACACACCTATTCTATGATTGAGAAATTCCACTCCTAGGAATCTCACAAGCCATGAAGATGTGAGAAATTCAAAAAATGCCTTCTGTGAAGTATTATGTGAACAGACCATCCCCAGTCTGTCTCATTTAGGTGAACATGAAAGAAAAACAAATCTAAAGGCAACTAGAGAGATGGAGCAGACTATCTAACAAGGTAGACCCATCAGAATTGTAACAAACTTCTCAGTAGAAACCCTACACATTAGAAGGAACTGGGGTCTCATCTTTAACATTCTTAAAGAAAAACAATTCCAAGAATCTCCTATACCGGCAATCTAAGTTTAATTAATGAAAAAGAATTAAAATTCTTCCCAGACATCCAATCTCTAAGAGAATATGCCTTCTTCAGGAGATGTTTAAGAAAGTTTGAAGCACAGAAACCAAAAGATGTTTCCTCCCATTACAAAAGCATATATAAGCACAGAGTTTAAAGATCACACAAATCAACACAAAGCCTAAAACATAAAGTAGCCTCTTAGAAGCAATATGGAAGAAACAAATCCCCACATATCAATAATTAACCTAAATGTGAACAAACTGATCATGCCACTCAAAATGCATAGAATGGCAAATTGGATAACGAAGCATGATTCATCCTTCTGCTGTCTTTAGGAAACCCATCTCACTACAAATAATATGCACAGAATCAAGGTAAAAGACTGGAGAAAGATCTTCCAGGCAAATGGCAAAGAAGAAAGAGCAGGGGTAGCTGTTCTTTTATCAGAAAAAGATGACTTTAAACCAATAAAAGAAAAATTACACTAAGGACACTACAAATGATAAAAGGCTCAATTGATCAGCAAGAAATATTCGTCTTGAAGATATATGCACTCACTGTAGGAGCACCCAGATTTATATTTTTAATTACTAATTAAACAAGGAGAGAACATAGACAATCATACAGTCATGGATGGAAACATTATAACCCCACTAACAGCCTTGGACAGATCATAGAGGCAAAACTAAGAAGGAAATCTAGAACATTAACCCGAAAATCAACCAATTAGATCTAATATGCATCTATAGAACACTTCACACAACAACCACAGATGATACATTCTTCAGCGCATGGAATTGTGGAAATATTTCAAAAGGTTGAAATCATACCAAGTATTCTCTCAGACCACAGTGGAATACAAATAAATGTCATCACCAACAGGAACCCGTCAAACACACAAATACATGAAAATTAAACAGTGTGTGTGTATATATATATATATATATATATATATATTTTTTTTTTTTTTTTAATGACTTTGGGTTAACACAGAAATCAAGGCAGAAATAAAAACATTTCTGAAAACAAATCAAAGCAATCACAACATATCGAAACCTCTGGGATACCATAAAATTAATACCAATAAGGAAGTTTATGGCATTACACACACATTTCAAAAAAATAGAGGGATCGCAAATAAACAACCTAACATCACAACTAATAAAACTGGAAAGGCAAGAATAATTAAATTCTAAAAAGTTTCATTAAAAGAAGCCATCAAGCGAATAAGAAGACAACCCACAGAATGGGAAAAAAATATTTGCAAGTTATTCATCTAGCAAAGTCCTAACATTTAGGATTTAGAAACAAAACAAAACAAAACAAAACAAAAAACTTGGCTGGTCTCGGTGGCTCAGTCTATAATCCCAACATTTTGGGAGACTGAGGCAAGAGGACTGCCTGCGCCCGCGGGTTTGAAATCCACCCGGGCTACTTGGTAAGACCTCGTTTCTACAATAAATAATAATTTTTAAAAAACTAACTGGGCGTGGTAGCGCATGCCTGTAGTTGCAGGCTACTTGGAGGGCTGAGGCGGAAGGATCGCCGGCCCCCAGCAGGTAGAGGCTGCGGTGGCTGGGAGCATGCCACTGCCCTCCAACCTGGGTGACAGAGTGAGACTCCAAAAAAAAAAAAAAAAAAAACCCAACAAACAAACAAACAAACAAAAAAAACTCAAACAAACTGACAGGAGAAAAACCCTAATAACCTCATTAAAAAGTGAACAAAGGACATGAACAGACATTTCTCAAAGGAAGACATCCAAACAGCTAATAAACATGTAAAAATGCTCAGCTTCGCTAATCATCAGTGAAATACAAATCAAAACTACAATGACATACTACTGCTTCACATCGGTCAGGATGGCTATCATTAAAAAGAAAAAAAGAAGAACCAAACAGGTGTTTGCAAGGCTTCAGAGAAGAGGGAACACTTCTACATTGTTCTTGGGAATGTGAGCTAGTTCAAACGTTATGGAAAGCATTGTGGCAATTTCTCAACGAACTGAACATTCAACTATTGCTCAACCCAGCAATCACACTTCTGGAAATGTACCCAAAGGAACATAAATCACTCTACCAAAAAGGCACCTGCATGTGTGTATTTACTGCCGCACTAGTCCGGATAGCAAAAACATATAACCAACCCAGATGCCCTCCAAGATGGACTGGATAAAGAAAATGTGGTGCATATACACAATGGAGTACTATGCAGTAATGAGGAACAAATTTACGTCCTTCTCAACAATGTGAGTGCAGCTGGAAACTCACTCTAAATGAACTGTCACAGAAACCAAAAACTGAATACTTCAGGTTCTCACTCATAACTGGCATAAATATCAGGCAGGTATGCTTGCATAAATATGGAAACAACAGACACAGACACTGCTAAAGTAGGGAAAGATGGAGGGAGGATAAGGATAATACAACCACTTACTGGTATCATGTCCACTACTGGGAAGGGCAATAGGGCTTCCTAGAAGTCCAAATCTTGCCTTCACACAATTTACTTGTGTAGCAAATTTTCACATATATCACTCAATGCTAAAATGCATTTCAAATAATTCAAAAAAGGTATGTATACACCAAATACCTTTAAGAAATTGCCTTTGCTTTATCTCTACTACCATATTTGCATTTGTCATCAACATTTTAAGACAACACTTTATTCTGTAAATTGGTCGTAACACTAGAAATTTTAAATATGATTTTAGATAAAATTTTTGGTGCACTTATTAATTATAATAATATAAGTAGTGATACTCTGTCTATAAATAGAGTGTGTCCTAGATTTTAGATACGTTCTCTCCAATTGCAACATAAGGAGACACCAGGGGAACATTTAAAATCAATTTATTGCTGCTAGGGAAAAAGAGGTTAATAAAATATTTGCCTTATATGTAATTGCCAGATTATACTAATGTAGCCATGTGCAAATTTTAGGTTTGGCTGTCACGCAGAATGACCCTACATTTCAACAAAATGCTAGACTAGAAATAAAAACAAAAACAATATACATTATCAAACTTGATTTATTTTTGTTTTTGTTGCCTTATGATGGATTCAATTATTAAAGACACTTTAAAAGCATATTCTAACAAGTGTAATTTTCATTGACTTTGAGAAAATATACATCAAATCTCATTTACTTTTGCTTTCTCATTTTTATTCAAAACTGGGAATACATCCTGAAAGAAAAATAGTTAGTAGTCATTCATTGTGGCCAAATATTTCAGCAGTTTCAGAATCATAGACAATTCTAAGCAGGAATTCTTTGCTATAATAATGAACAAGCATGAATGGGAAAGAATTTGTGTCACCAAAGCAGATATTCTTTTTAGCTCATCAAATCCTCTGTATGCTTGTCACAATTACAGCTTTTGGGGTTACAATCCACAAACTAAAATTTGCTGAAATTCTCCTTGACAGGCCCAGCTAATTGGCTCCCAAGGAGCCGTTATGTTCTACCTGGTGAACAGTCTGTGAAGTATACAGCTACTCATCCAAACCACGCACAGAGCTAATTATAAAGCAGCAGGAGATATCACACAGTAATAGGCCATGTGCTGCTATTAGTACATAATAATTCCATACCCAAATCATCAATTATGGTACTCTTGCCACCTTGAAGAAAATGCTGTTGTGCAGGAATGATTACTTAGGGACCTTATCTGAGTAGAAATCATGCTATTTTTATTGTCTTAAATGACTAATTCTTCTGACATTCTCTAGGAGATTAGAAACCCTGTCTAGTCACCAAACAGAAAATGAAATGAGATTTAAAAAAAGAAAACAAAGAAAAATAACCTTGTGCAAAACAAAATGCAAATACAAAGACTGAAATATTATTGGAAAAAATAGATTATTGCTTAATTTTATTTTGCAATTTTTTATGTTCCATTGCTTGAATAGATCCTCTAATTTATAATTAATTTTAGAGAATATTTTAAAATACAATTAGTTATGTGTATTGTTAGAGATATAGATATTTTATAGTTACTTTCTACATAAACACACACATATCAAGGATGACATTGCTATCACCATTTAAAGATGACAAATTCTCATACAGAAATTTTCTTGTGTAACTTAGTGAATTACTTTAAAGTAATATAAAACAAACTAGGCTCAATTTATTCCAGACTAAGTCTGAAAAGTTTCTCTGCTTACTTAATTAACTTCTGTGGACAATTTAGTTTATAAGTGGGTGCAATTTTGTCTGGCACTTGTTTGATCTTGATTTGGGCTCATTAATTCTGATCTGTTCTTGTCTTTAGATAAAAACATGATAATTCTTGTAACCAAACACCTTTTAAAGTTTTTCTCTTTTTTTGTATTTGTTTTTCTTAAAAAAACAATTTTCAATTTCTATCATTTAATTATACTTTAGAACACAAAAAACTTAAGGCACAGTTTTCAACATTGAAAATGGAGCATTTTTCTTTAATTCTTACCTATTTAATGGTATTAGAATATTCTCCTGACTCAATGCCTGGAACTCAATGAAAAATAGAAGTGAAGACAACAGGAGATTCAATATTCATAAGAAGGCTCATCTCACAGACTTTGCTTATGGTGAAATAAGTTGTCTATACCAAAATTGGGATTGAATCAGAGCTTTCATTCATTTATATCAGAAAGTTTCAAAAGAATCTGAAATTGAAGCAGACCAATTATATATCAGCTTGATTTATGAATACCTTTAGTGCATAAATGTGATTTATGCTAAAAAATCTTACCTTTTATTGCCATAAATCTCAAACAGTTTGAAATTTGCCATATAAAATAAGCCTACAACATTAAACTTCATGTTACATGTCTCTTTTTTGGATAAAATAGGCACCTACATTTAGTTTTAAAAATTGTTTCTTTGGTTGCATTTTATATGGCTTTTTAATTATTATGAATGTTCTTGAGACAGGCTATTCAACAGGATGCCACATTTTCATAGACTTTAAGTCATAATTCATAATTATCCACTACATTAGTTAAGGCGTTGAGAATTTTTTGCACTAGAGTGATTTATGATTTATTGTTCAATTCCTATTTCTATCACTTATTTGAATGATACTTGGAAGTTATTCAGACTTTTAATCTCCTCAATTGTACCTAAGGAGGGATGTGTTTTGGAACTGGAAATAAGTAAGTCTGAAGTATTTAAACAAATAACAAAATTTTAGTCTTTCATGCAAGTATTATTTTAACAGAGCACTTTTGTGTGGCTGACTACATCTAATTGCCACCTCTTAAAAAGCTATATTTTTGCTACTCTGCTTTCAAAGCATTAAAGTGTATGAGCAAATGGTAAACATAGGTTAACAAAGCCAGTTTGTAGTTCTATCTCTCTCTATCCATCATCTTTCTCTCTCTCTCTCTCTCTCTCTCATCACCTATCGATCATATATATCTATCTATATCTATCAGCATCATCATCTATCTATTATCATCTTTCTCTCTCTTACATGAATATAAATGAATTTGAACTTCAATTGATCTAAGTTCTGTGGAAAATGAAAGAAACAAGGATCATGATTCTTTATTAAAATAAAGCCACTATTTTTGCTTTTTTTGATTTGTTTTACCAAAAGCTTTAATGAGTATAATATTCAGTGAGTTTTATATATTTTATCTTTACACTGTGCAAGAGTTATTTATACAGTTTATTCTGTTTGAAATGTGCAGGAAGCATTTGTATTTGATTTCTATTAATGTGGATTACTAACTAATTAAATAATTCTATTTACTGAGTGCAACATTTAGTTGACATTCACAAAAATTGCAAAATAACGAATATATTCTATTCTTTAAAAACATAATCATTTATTCTTGCCCAAGGTGTTTGAAGCCTTTTCACTTGTTAATAGTGAAATACATTTGAATTTGATTATACTGAGAAGAGTTTCATAATTTATTTTTATATTATAGCACTGCCTATTGACTGAGTTAACAATTAGGTTGATACAGTCATGCATTCCTCAATAATAAGGGTACATTCTGAGAAATGCTTCACTAGGCTATTTCATTATACAAACATCATGGAAAGTACTTACACAAACCTTGATGGTACAGCCTACTACAAACCTACACTATTTAGAATAGCTTAACTCTCTTAGTTTATAAACTGGTACAGCTTGTTGCTATAAAAAATTCTGTAGTCCATTGCAACACAATGGTATTTTTGTATCTAAACATATCTAAGCATAGAATAAGAGCAATAAAAATATGATATTATAACACTATGGGATTACCATCATATCTATGGTCTATCTTCAACCAAAATGTTATCTGGTGCATGACTATAGTTGTATATTATAAATACATATATGCAATTTTATATAGACACATTTGTAATGTATAATTGAAGTTACAGAAGAAAATGTCACAGATGCTAATAATTTACCAAAATAGAAAACATAATATACTTTCAAGAAGTATTATAAATCTGCATACTGTAAATGAAAAGAACATACCAAGTCATATCAATAGAAGTTTATTTATCACAATTCTGAAGATTGAAAACCACAGTCAATGTGGGCAGATTCTGTGTCTGGTGAGGCCCTATTGCCTGGTTCATAGGAAAGGACTTTTTCACTTTATCAGGTACTAATCCCTTCATGAGGGCTTCACACACAGGACCTAACCTATTATTAGGAGCTAGAATTTTAATCACCAAAGTAAAGTGTTGAATTTGAAAGGGACAGAAACATTCTGACCATAGGATACATATTGCAATTTTTTAAGAAAGAGATAAAAAGAAAATCCAACTGTATATGGTGCAAAAGAAATATAGAAAGATTGAGGGTACATGGAAGAAAAAAATCATATTATGGAAATACTAAAAAAAATCTTGCTAAGCTGCCACATTATTAAACATAGTAGATTTTATAACAAGTACAATTATAGACAAAAGGGGATAGTTCACAATAATAAAATGCTTATTTCAATATGAATATATAACAATTTTAAAATTATTTGTACCTGATAATATGACTAGAACATATATGTAAAGCAAAATCTGAAAGAAGTAGATCAAATAAATAAACCCACAATCAGATCGGGAGTTTGTATAAAAACAACTCTCAATAAATTCAATAAATACAAATTTGGCAAAGAAGTGAGACACTAGAAAAATATCAACTATACAAATTGTAATATTTTAAGAATCTAATAAAAACTGACCACTTGAAAGTCTGAAAAACTAAAGTTAAAGCAAGTACAAATTACCAATATCAACATTGCAAGAAAGGAGCATTATTATAAGCAGCTTGACAACTAAAAATAAAATTGGATATGTAATCCCATTTAAAATAAAAAATAAACAACTCCAAGACAGTTTTTTACATTTAAATCAAACAAAAGTTTGATACATACAAATAATTGTATAAAATATTGACATAGGCCGGACTCGGTGGCTCAGCCTGTAATCCTAACACTTTGGGAGACCGAGATGATTGGATTGCCTGAGCCCGTGGGTTCGAGATCCACCCAGACAATTTAGTGAGACCTTGTCTCTACAATAAATCAAAAATTAGCTGGGCATGGTAGTGCATGCCTGTAGTTCTGGCTACTTGGAACACTGAGGCGGAAGGATCGCTGGAGCCCAGCAGGTCAAGGCTGCGGTGGCCGGGAGCGTGCCACTGCACTCCAGGCTGGGCGACAGAGTGAGACTCCAACTCAAAAAAAAAAAAAAGACATAAATAACTATTCTAAATATTTTTATAACTTATGTTTTATTATACAGATATGGGCTACAAGTGAGGATTAACTACATAGGTAAGCTGCATGCAGGTGAAGTTTAGGCTTCCAACTGGCCCTCATTTCCCTGGTAGTGAACCTGGTACCCTTTGTGTTTTCACATATTTCCCACCCTTTTACTCCCTCTTTCCCCTAGCAGTGCCCAGTGACGGCTGATCTCTCCCTTGTGTTCACGTGATTATTGTTCAGGGTCCACTAATGAGTGAGAATACACAGTATTCAGTTTTTTTGTTTCTGTGATAGATTACTTAGTATGATGACCTCCAACTCCATACAATTTGCTTCAAACTCCATGATTTTTTTTCTTCTTTATTGCTGCATAGTACTATACCACATTTTCTTTATCTAGACCACTTTTGATGGGCAGTAGGGTTGGTCCCATGTTTTAGCTATGATGAATAGTGCAGCAGTAAATATGCATGTGCAAATATCTTTTGGTAGATCAATATATGTTCCTTTGGCTATACTCCCAGGAGTGGGCTTACTGGATCATAGGGAAGGTCAATTTTTAGTTCTTTTAGGAATTGTCACACTGCTTTCCATACAGTTTGAAATAGTTTATACTCCTATCAACAGTGTAGAAGAGATTCTTTTTCGCTACACTTACACTCATGCCAGCAACTGTTGTTTATTAACTTATGATTGATAGCCATCCTTACTGGTCTTACATGCTATCTCATTATAGTTTTGATTTGCATTTCACTGATAATTAGTGAGGGAGAGCATTTGTTCATATGTCTGTTGGCTGCTTGGATGTCATCATTTGAGAAGTGTCTGCTTATGTCCTTTGCCCATTTTCTAATGGGGTTGTTTGGGTTTTTTTTCTTTCCCTTGGTTTGAGTTCCTTGTAGATTCTGAATATTAGGTCTCTGTCAGATGCATAGTTGGCAAATATTTTCTCCCATTCTGTGGGTTGTCCTTTTATTCTAATGATGGTTAATTTTCTGTACAAAAGCTTTTCAGTTTGATGAGGTCCCCCTCATTTGTCTTAGCTTTTATGGCATTTGCCTTTGGGGACTTGGTCAAGGATTCTTGTGTACTCCAATGTGCACAAGAACATTTCCTTCTAGGATTCTTATAATTTGACATTTATTCTTAGGCCTTTGATCATTTAAGAGTTGATTGTTATATATGGCTTTGACACGGATTTTTCAGGTCAGTCTGGGCTTCAAAAGTGTGAGTGGATTGCCTAAGTCCACGAGTTCGATACCCGCCTGGACAACTTGGCGAGACCTCATCTCTACAATAAAATCAAACATTAGCCGGGCGTGGTAGCACCGCCTATAGTTCCAGCTACTTGGAAGGCTGTGTCGGAAGGATCACCGGAGCCCAGCAGGTCGAGGCTGAGGTGGCCAGGAGCATGCCACTGCACTCCAGTCTGGGAACAGAGTGAGACTCCAACTCAAAAAAAAAAAAAAAAAAGTGTCAGCTCAATGGGCTAGCAAGTTAAGCCCTAGAGTGTTGCTAATTCAATGGGCTGGCAAGCCTAGCCCCAAGGTGTTGTCTCTAATGGGCTGGAAAGCCAAGCCCTGAGAGTGTTGTAGTCCCCAGAAGATTCTGAGCTTCAGAATTTTGCTTTCTGCTGGCAGCTCTCCGGGTTCAGTGAGCTCTGTTGGCTGGAAAGCCAGACTCACAGGGTAAGCAGCTCTTAGCACTGACAATCTTCTGCAGCTCTTCTGATTAAGGTTCTTATCTCTGCCCAGGAGGAGGGAGGTACACCATCAATTGAAAGTGAGAAAGCAGGATTTATTGAGAAGACAGAAAAGCTCCCACAGTAGGAGGGGACCCAAGGAGGTTGCCATCTGGAGTTGAAACCTGCTGATTATATAGCCCTAAGACCAAGCCGATTGGCTAGCACTAGCTGTGAGCTGATTGGTCAGCACTATCAGGCAGGAGGTAGGGGCCTAATGGTGAGCTGATTGGTCAGCACTTGGAGGCAGAGCTGACTGGTTATTTTTCTATCCTAGCAGTGAGTACTTAAGCTCTTGCTTGAAAGCCTTCTAGGATAGAGGTTCTGGAAGAAACATTGTGTTTCAACCAACTCGTCTTTGACAAAGCCACCAATAAACCCAGAGAAAGGGGATCATATTTAGCAAATAGTGCTGGGAAAATTGGCTGACTACATGCAGAAGAATGAAACTGGATCTCTACCTAACACTGAAATAGGAGATAGCCCGAGAAAAGGTAAGCAGACAGGGCAGTCCCACTGGTGACAATGTAGCAAACTTCCTGCAGGCCTCGCAGACTGATACATTTTGCAATTTTTATTTATCTGGAAAAGTAATGAAGCATAAATCAGAATACCTGTCTCACAATTCCAATTGAAGCAGAAAACATCTACTTTTGGCTTTCTTGTGTCTTCAGGAGTAGGATATTGAATTTGGTGAAGCTGAAATAGAAGTAAACATCCTCACTATTTGTAACAAAATAACATACCATCTACTTTGTCTGTGTTGTTACATCAAAGTATAAGTATTACTTTAATTTAGGAATTGTTAAATATGCTTCACAAATCTTATTTAATAATTACTAATATATAATTACATAAAATATTTAAAGTATATGTATAGATTTGAAACATAAAAACATGGCAATTTTATATATAAATCTTTAAAAAATAGTTATTCATATATGTAGAAAGAGAAAATACAATCAATTAATATGTGGGGTTTTTTGCAGAAATACAAATATAAGGTTTCATTCATATTTATTTGAAGGTGTTTTATGAGGCAAATACATGATTTTGTGGAGGGGGCTAGCCAATTATCTTTTGTTATTTTGATTATTTTAATTATTATTAATATTATTTGTTATTAAAAACATAAGTATATACATCTATGGGGTACAGTGTGATATTTTAAGCATGTATAAATCTCAAACAGTTTTTAAATAGAGTAAAACTGACATAAGTAAAGACATAGTCTCTGATTTACTTTTGTATCTTCAAAGAACCTTTTTACTAAAAGTTGTAATTCAAAATATGTTCCTATTTCATGAATTTTTTTATATCAAAGGAAATTGAACACACAAAAATAACAGAACAACAAAAATCTTATTCTGCACTGGGCTGTTAGTTTAAAAATTCTAATTTCAGTGAACCTGTGTTCAAAGTCTGCAGATGCTTATACTATTACTTTTTGAACCTGCTTGTAACTGGAACAAAATAAATATATCAAATTAGTTTACTAAGAAGGTAATATTGATTTATAAATATGTTCACAAGTGATGGATTTCTATCAATTAATATAACAATTATACAAATACAATAAGTCTCAGGGAAGTATTAAAGAAAATTGAGAAGAGATTATTTATCTCAGAATTTATTTTTATTTCTGTAGATATAATTATACTCTGAATTTCAGAGAAATAAGTTTAAAGGTAATTTAAACATTCCTACCAATTGCTTAGAGCAGTAGGTTTCAAACTTCTGATTAAATACACATGTGTGTATGTATATACATATATATCTATATAATTATTAATTACATTGGTAATAATTTGAATGTATTTGTATGCATACACTCATGTCACACATTTGCATATATTTTTTATACTTATTTATACACATATGCTTATAAGTACATGTATATACAGTATAACATATAAAACCTACATAAACAGAAATGTATTTACATTCATATGTATTTACTTAATATAAACAGAATTAGAATATTTATATTTTTTCTTGGTGAGAGAAACTTAAACATTCATATCTACTTAGGTTAAAGAAAAAGTAGAAAAGGGCAGATTACTAATAATTAATGCATTAGAGATAGCACCAATAAAGGTAATCGATTTTATTTGGAGAAGCAGAAATGTTTACTGCTGTAAGTGAAGGAAAATGACTGAGTGAGATTTAGTTATAGATCAACATGGGATATTCATCAACCTCACAATAGATGTTAGTTATCTGCTATCAAATAAATTAAACAGAATAGAGTTAGAGAGCTGAATGGAGAAGTGAAGTTTTAGGACTCTGAGATAACTTGATGTCAATTTGCATAGTTGTATTCTAATTTATCAAATTCATTTTCCATTATGATTGTGTTTATCATAGCCAAAATCAATTGCATTAGTATGTTTTTAAGCACACATTAAAGCTCATTCTTGACTATCTCTTTCTCTTTTATGGTAAATAATATTTTGCAATGTAAATATTCACCACTACATTTTGTACAGTCATAATAAATATGCATATACAATTTTTCTTTACATAATGTAATTGCAATCAATGATGAACTCATGTGAGATGGTCCCATAAGATTAATACTGTATTTTTCCAGTACTTTTTTTGTTTAGTTATTTTTAGATACACAGACACTTATCATTGTGTTACAGCTGCACACAGTACTTAGTACAGTAACATGCTGAGTAGATTTGTGTACAAAGAGCAATAGACTGTGTCATATAACTTAGGTGTATAATAGGCTATATTGTTTAGGTTTGTGTAAGTACAAGTATTATGGTCACAAAACATCAAGGGCATATTTCTCAGAACATAGTCCCTTCATTATGCAACACATGATTATATTAAGAATGTCTTTCTCTTTTTAAAAACTTTCCGTAATTGTTCTCTGTTTCAGTCTAGATTATTTCCTACTGGCCATTTTATCATATCTTTAATCATTTAATGTACTTAATAATTCTAGTCCTAGTATGACAGTGCCAAATATATATATACACATTTTAAGTATGACATTAGCTCAAAAGATGATGTTAATCAAATAAATGCTTGCATTACCAGGTGACAAGCAGAGCAGTCAAAGAAAATAGCAGAAACATGGTTGAGTAAACATCATGCTACATATTGCTCCTGAAATTCTATACAACTTTGAAAAGTAAAAGAGAGATAACATCTCTTAAAATGTGTGTATATTTTTGACCCTCTCTCTCTCTACACACACACACACACACACACACACACACATATTTGTGTTATGCCCATGTGCATATAGTCTTAAGCCTCCTCATTATAATTATTTTAAAGTTGATATCTAAAACCTAAATATCTCATTACAAATAGCTCAATTTTCATCAGCTATTTTCTTTTTCTTTTATTTCAGTATGTCTATTTGTATTTGATTGAATATTTAATAAAATGCATGATATTGTGCTTGAAAATAATAAAGATTGTGGTATTTTCTCTGAAATAAGAGTACTGAAGACATTTTTAAAGTCCTGTAGCATTTCCAAGATTTCAAATAAAAGTTTGAAGTATTTAAGATTTTATGAGTGCCAATTTTTAATCCCTAGTATCATACAATTACCAATTATTTTGCCTAAACTTTACAATGTTAGCAATTGTTTTTTATTCCACCTCCCTACATCTTCGCATCTTCTGTTAAAACCTAAAAGTGAAAGTAGCATATGACACCAGGCTAAATTCCTGGATATTCCCTCATGGATCTTGACTCCTCATGCCTTATTTGTCTTACAAGTCTTAAATTCCACTTTTGTCTTCTCAGCCCTGTAAGGTTGAAGAAAACTGTGTTCATCTTCTCTTTTAGCAATTGATTTCTTTTTCCATGGCTTCTCAACTTCTCTAACAACATTAAGCAAAGATAACAAAATGCCTCAGGAAGGGATGAATGGCATAAAATGTCTGGCTCACCTTGTTGACTTTCTTCTCCCTTTAGGACATTGGTTCCTTACGGTCCATCTGGCTTAGCAGCCCTGCAGTGCCTGTAGATGTGTTATTTTGTAATTTATTTAATTCTTCTAGGTATTTTCAGCAGAAATAATGGTGTGTTAGTGTACTATAGCTGGAAGGAAAAAACAAAGTAATTTTTTCATCTCTATAATATCAGTGGTCTTCATCAGCTTGAATAATGTAACTGCCTAAAAAAATTTAAATTCTTCTCTAAGACATAGGAAGAAGCACATAAAGTATTAGATATATTAACCCGATTTTATAATAGGCCTGAAGTAGTTTATATTAGTTTTATATGATTGCTATAACAGAGTATCACAGAGTTAATAACATAAATCAATTTAAGTGCATTTTCTTACAGTTCTAGAGGTCAAAAGTCTGGTGAGGGTATCACTGGGTTATAATCTAGGTGGCAACAGTGCTACATTTATTTTTGGAAGCTCAGGGGTGACTTTGTTTCCTTGTTTTTTCTAGTTTTTAGAAGCCAACTGTATTTCTTGGATCTTGGCTGAGTTTCTCTATCTTTAAACAGTAGATTTTTTCTTATACTGTCTTCTCTGGTTCTTTTCAGCAGTGAGAGGCTTTCTGCTTTTTGGGTTTCATGATTAAATTTAATCCATTCAGATTATTCAGAATAATCTTTTAATCTCAAAGTTCTTGACCTTAATCCCTTTTGCAAAAGCCCCTTTGCTTTGGAAGGTACTATATTCACAGGTGCTGGAGATTAAGATGTGGGCTTATTTGAGGGCTATTATTCTCCCTACCACACAGATAAACAAGTGAAAAACTTGTACTGCTTTAATGATAGTAACTAAGTCAAGAGTCCTTCAACAAGAGTGAAATCAAATCATAAAATGTGACTGGCATTTTGATTATTTATTGTGATTTAACCAATGCTCTGAGATCTAACCGAGTTATTTATTTCTTTCCATAGGACTTTTGGTGACCCTCTACTATACACTGATCACTACCCAAAAGATGAAACTAATAACTAAGAGAAAAAAAAAAAAAACACTCATATTAAAGCGTCCTTGCACCAATAAATTAAAAAATAACAGATTTGGACTCCTATGCTACTTAATTACCTGCTATAGTCAATAAATGTGCAATTATACTTGTTTTTAATGCCTGATTTTGATTGGTCAGTTTGTAAAATGCATGTATGAGGAAACAGTAAGACAGGTAATCTTTTTTCAGCTAACATTTATGCCTCTACACCATATGATATACCCTAGTAGTAAAAGCATTTCCTGTAACTTCAGATATTCAGTGATTAAAACAGATTATTTGGCTACTAAATAATCTGCATATATTGTAGTGAATAACATACACTAAGTACCCAAGAAAAAATTCTTGAAAGAATGAATAATAAATTAAACTTTTCTATTAGTAACATGTTCACCTTGACGTGGAAGCATTATATTTTCCCATATTTCTATGTACAAAATTAGATTAATGGCTTTAGTATTATGTAACTATAGTACATAAGTAAACTTAGTTTTTTCTAAAAATAATAGATTACTGTTTAAGAATGTATTCATTATAAAATATTATATTTTAGCAGACTCTATTTGTATCAGTTCTCTATTACTGTATAGCAAACCATGTCAAAATGCAGTACCTTTACAACAGTTATCATATTTTAATGCTTATGATTATTTGGGTTAAGGAATTGGGGCAAGGTTCAACAGAAAAACCTTGTCTGTGCTTTATATTGAATTGGCTAGAACAATTAAATTGTTAAATTAAATAGATCTAATGAGACCTTAGTTACATAGCTATCTCCTCAGTTGACATTGCTGAAGTTCTGAGACCTCTCTCTTCTGGTTTGTTATTCTTCAATATATTTCTTCCTTAATGTCATTTCAAATTCTAGGGTCTTTTCTGTAATTATACCTAAACTTATATATAACTAAACTTAGTATAGTGCCTTGTTTCAAGGACACAAATAGAATGTATAAGATCTCTTAAATTCTTGCCTTCCAAGTAACATAATACTACATCTATTATGTTCTTTTGAAAAAAAAATTAAGGTTATATTAAAATGAGGGACGTAGATTTCATTTATTGATTAAAGAGTAGCAAAGTCCTATTGTATACCAGTTTGCAAAATGGAAGCAATTTTTGAAGCCATCATTAGAAGCATTATTTGATACTATTTTTTAAAAATTCAAATAAATTGTCAAATTTCCCTGAATTTAAAATAAATCACACATGTGTATATATTGTACATACTTACCTTTGATTCTCATTATTCATGATATTTATGTTCTATAATGTTACCACAAACACTGCAAATACTCAATCAGTAAATCCTGAAGCATTGTTCCTAGAGGAAGTACAAATTTAGGTTCCTATGAACCTTCGATCATAACATTTTTATCAGCTGATCAAAACAGAACCTTGTTTTATGTGTGTTTTCTTATTTAGTATATTTTTTGATTCAATAACATTGAATTCATTGTTAATAGTACTATAGCTATGTGTGAATAAAACTTAACTAACAAATGTATGTACTCTGTAAGGCACATAAGTTTTCTTACACTTAGGAACACTAGAAAGTGCATCAGCACTATGCTTGAGAACTATCTTAAACAGCAAAATCAATCCCTTCACAAATACACACAAACTTGCCAAATAAACTACCAATAGATTTTAGACTATGTGTTTGGAATGTTATTTAGCTGGAATTAAATTCCCTGTGCTACAGAATTCTTGTATCAGGGCATGGTTTCATATGGGCTGTAATAGTGTGCAATATAAATATATTATCTAAAATAAGACTAAAGCCAGTAGTTTTGATAATAAGTTTTAGCTTTATGGGTGTATGCTACTTGTAATATTGTTGTAATAAAGGCCTACTTGTCAAATGACTGATTCTTCATAATATTTCTTCAAGGTAATTATTTGTTTTCATTGAATAGACTCAGTAGTGAACCTCTGCAACTGCTGAGGCAGTTCATCCTTGAATTAAAGTAAAAGAAAGAAATTTCTTATGCAATTATAGTTATAACAATGTATATTTATACCAACTCTTGACAATTAATCATATTAGAGCTTAATGTCAGTCAAAACTCTCAAATATGTATTTTACTATATCTACATTTTTGGCACTGGAAGGCATTTACCATATTACTTTGTGTACAATTATTATCTCTTATTAAACTAACATACAATCATAGCTAAACTAGTAAAACTGAGTCAAATATTTATGATTTAAAAAAGCCACTTGCCCTAGCATCAGGATGTTTGCACTTCTTAACTATTTCTATTCTCAACAAATCTCTTAAACAAGTATAAATATATAAAGAAGTATTAAACAAGAAAGGTCGAAAAAAATCATTTTCATGAACCTTATTTCAGGAAGACAATCAAGGAGGCAACAAAGCAAAAACAAAACAAAAGAAAAAATGGAAAAAAGTCATACCTGAGATCTATGGATCAATCATTACAACAAAGAACGTGAAAGGAAGAAAATTCACTCTATGAAAGCATGAACTTTAAATTACAACTAGTAAACTGATTTATGTTAGTTCATTGCTTTTATAAATTACCAATTAACTTTATATTATGGTATATAAGAATTTTTAGATAAACTATCATTTCTTTTTTTAATAATCAAATGATTGTTTTTATTTTGAAAATATATATTTTTTACTTTATTTTAAAGATGTGGGGTACAATTCAGGGTTAGGTATACAAATGTTCATTATGCAGGTACCCTTGCTGATAAGGTGTACTCCTCCCTCCCCTGGCAGTTTCCCACTGCCAATTCCTTTCTTATAATATTATGATAATTGTTCAAAGTCCACTTATGAGTGAGAACATACAGTACTCTGTTCTTTGTTTCTGTGATAGATCACAGAGTATGATAGACTCTAAATCCATCCAAGTTGCTACGAAATCCATATACTTGTCTTTCTTTATGACTGCATAATATTCCATTGTGTATATGTACCACATTTTTTTTATCCAGTCCAGCTTCAATGGGCAACTTGATTGGCTCCATGTTTTTGCTATTTAGTAAACTATCACTTCAAATTCTATCTGAATTTTGATTTACCACTACAGTTTTCTTTCATTATCTATTAAGAATTTAAGTGCTATTGTATTCATACTCATTTTATGGTAGCCATACCCTCCATTGGATACTCTTTATTAGATAGGTGCATTGCTATTGTATGAATATATTTTATGTGATTTTGTGTTTAATTCATTGTGCTAAGCATTTCCAGGGCAATTTAATAAGGACCAAGTGGGTGCTAAAAATTGTTTTTTTATACTGTATTTTCTCAGATAATTTCCCTCTCATAATTTTCCCTCATCATTCTAAAAATGTTGTTAGTTAAATATTGATTATATGAATCAACAATTTAATTTTATATAATTTTTATCTTTTTGTTCTACTTCTTTTGAATCCTTAATAAATGTATCAGGTGAGGGACAAGATGGCCACCATGAAGTAGCAGACCAGCACATCTCTCACCTAGCAAGATAGAGAGTAGGGATACAGGTCCCAATAGACAGAAAAACTCTGAACACTTTTGGATGGACAAAACACCTTGCACCCAGTGGAGGTCACTTAGATTTCACAGAGGCCAGAAAGCAACAGCAAACATAGGATCACAGTCACCCCTTCCCCTGCCCTGTGCCAGGCTTGAACAGAAATAGAAGTCCTGCCAATAAAAGAGAGGGGTGAGTGATTCTAAAATGTTTTGAGTTGGTTCATCCACTTTCATTCTTGCGTGAGCTGTCAGTTCCAAGTAAGAGTACTACTTGTCAGGGCACAGTGGTGGGCAACTAGAGCCCAAGTGGTACAGGAAACAAAACACACACCCTGGTCTCCACTGTGGCAGCTAGCTTCCAGGCAGGAAAACCTGCCTGTAAAGGGAAGTAGACTGGCACACCTACCACTTGCAGCTAAGGAAGAAACAGACTGGCACCTTTCTTGGTGACCAAGGCAGAGAATAGGGACTCAACCAGAGACATCTTGAATACTTTTGGATGGGTGAAAAGCTCTGCACCCAGCAAAGGTCTCTGAACACACAAAGACCAGGAAGTAATGACAGGTATGGGAATTTGAGCATCCTATCCCCTGCTTTGTGCTAGGCTAGTTTAGGGACTGAGGTCCCCCAGGTGAAAGAGTGGGGTGAATGATTTTAACTAACTCTGAGTTGGTTCAACCTCTCCCAGTTGAGTGCAAGCCATCAGTCACATGCACCAGAGTCTTAAAATTGGTCTATTTTAGCAGCAGGTGATAAAACCTGCAGTAATGGAAACCTGCCACAGGGTGAAGCAAGGAGCAAAAGTGAATGCTTCCCTCTCTCTCTCACTGAGTGATGAAATTATAGGGAAGGAAAAGAGTCCAGTCAAAAATGAGGGAAAAAAATTCATTGGAAAAACACAGGCAATTCTCAGAGTTTTAAAGAGACAGCACTCTTCCCCAAAAAACAGTCATCAGAGCACTAACAATCGCAACACCCCAGAAAAAACTGCCTCAGATGACAGTCACAGAAATCAGAGTGGATGACAAAAATGCACAGAAGCCAAGAAAAACAAGAAGTGAAACTCAATGAAGTCATATGGGAAGTAAAAGCAGAGTTGGCCAATTTCACAAAAGCCTATTCTGAAATAATAAGACAAAAAACTCCTTCCCCCAAAATTAATAACAAAGTATCAAACATGGGAGCAGAATCAAACCAGCAGAGGAAAGAATCTCCGAATTTGAAGATCAAAATATGGAATCAATGCAATCTTTCAAAAACTTAGGAAATAAAAAAACTCATAGAAAAGGAGCAAAGCCTCCAAGAGATGTGGGGCAATGTCAAGAAGACAAATCAATGTTTGATTGGCATCCAGAAGCAGAAATAGAATTATCAAACATCATGGAATCAAGCATTCCATTAGATCGCCAAAGAAAATTTTTCTTATCTCACCAGAGATGCAACCATACAAGCACAAGAGAAACAGAGAATCTCTGCAAAGTTTCACATGAGAATATCAACCCCAAGACAAGTAGTAATCCACCTCCACAAAGTAAACTTAAAAGAAAAAATTCTAAAGGCAACAAGAGAGAAGGATTAGACTACCTACTGAGGAAGACCCATCGGAATTGCTTTAGATTTATCTGCAGAAATACTATAAGGTAGAAGAGACTAGAGTCCAATTTTAATGTTCTTAAAAATAAGCAATTCCAATCAAAAATTTTCTACCTTGCCAAGCTAATCTTCATCTGTAACAAAGAAATAAAATTCTTCATAGTCATTCAGTCACTAAGACAATATACTATTTCCAGACCATAAAAAAGGAATGATCATGCCCTCATAAAAGTATAGGAAAACACAGAGTTAACAGAATATAGAGCACCCCCTAAAATAAAAACACACATATACAAATAGAAAAGTTAGAAGAAACAAAACAACCCCCTAAGAGTCCTATGACAGAAATAAACTATAACATTTCAATAATCAACTTGAATGTGAATGGACTAAATTATGACTGAAGAGATAGAGAATGGCAAACTGGATAAAAACGCATAATTAAACAGTCTACTGCCTCCAGAAAACTCATCTCACTGCAAAGGACACCAACAGATTCAAAGTTGGAGGCTGGAAAACAATTTTTCAGGTGAACAGAAAACAAGAGAAGGCAGGAGTAGCTGTTCTAATAACTGATGAAGCAGTCTTCAAACCATCAAAAGTTAAAAAGGACACAGAAGCATTCTACATAATGATAAAAGGTTTAATCTACCAGCAAGAAATATATGGACTCAACACAGGAACACCAGGTTTTATAAAACAACTACTAAGTAAAGTAACAGAGTGCATTGACTGTCACACAGTTATAGTTGGAGGCGTAAATACTCCAATAACAGGTTTAGATTAATCATTGAGGCAACAAACCAACAAGAACCTCTGGAATCACAACTTGACAAATAGTCTTAATGGATATCTACAGAGCACTTCATGCAAAAACCACAGAGTAAACATTCTACTCATTAGCACATGGAACATACTCTAAGTTCATCATATTCTTGAACATAAATCAAACATGAACAAGTTTCAGAAGATCAAAATAATGCCGTGTTTTGTCTCAGATCACAGTAGAATGAAAATACACACTGCCACCAACAAGATTCCCCATGCTACTGAACAACATCTAGGTCAACGTGGAAGTTAAGACAGAAATAAAAAGATCCCTAGAAATAAATGAAAACAAAAATACTTCTTATCAGAATCTCTGGATGCCATGAAAGCATTCTTTTTTTTTTTTTTTTTTGAGTTGGAGTCTCACTCTGTCACCCAGACTGGAGTGCAGTGGCCTCTCCCGGCCACCGCAGCCTCGACCTGCTGGGCTCCGGCAATCCTTCTGCCTCAGCCTTCTGAGTAGCCGAAATTACAGGCACATGCTACCAAGCCTGGCTGATTTTTTGATTTATTGTAGAGATAAGGTCTTGCTACCCAGGTGGGTCTTGAACCCACGGGCTCAGGCAATTCACTCACCTCAGTCTCCCTAAGGCACAAGATTACAGGCTGAGCCACCAAGCCCGGCTTGAAATCAATCTTAAGAGGAGAATTCATAGTATTGCATGCACACATCAAGAAAACAGAAAGATAAAGACCCTAATGTCCCATCTAAGGAAGCTGGAAAGGCAAAAATCACCAAAATTCAGATCACCAGAAGATTCCAGATCATCAAGATAAAATCACATTTGCAGGACATAAATGACAAAAATATCATAGAAAAGATCAACAAGACAAAAAACTGGGTCCTTGACAGTGTAAATGATATTGACTAACGACCTGACCAAACTGATAAATAAATAAATAAATAAATAAATTAATTAATTAATTAAAAAAATTGCAAGAGAGAGAGAAAACCCAAATAAAAACAATCAGAAATGCAAAAGGCAAAGTCACAACTGTTGCTAAAGAAGTAAGTTCAAATCAAAACTGACCCCAAAGAAATACAAAAGATTATCAGAGATTACTATGCACACCTTTAAGGAAACATAAATCAAGCACGAACAAATTGAAAAAGATCAAAATAATGCCATGTATTTTCTCAGATCACAGTAGAATGAAAATACTTGAATGAAAACTTGATAACCTAAATGAAATGGAGGACTTTGTGACATCACACAATCTCCCCAGGTTGAAACAAGAAGAAATTAAAATGCTAAACAGACTTATAACTACCCAGGAAATTGACTCTGTCATAAGAAAACTACCTACAAAAAAAAAAAGCCCAGGACCAGATGGCTTTCCAGCAGAACTCTACAAAATGTACAAGAAGCAGCTGATACCAATCCTACTGAAAGTATTCCAGGAAAATGAGAAACAAAAATTCTTTCCAAATCATTTTACAAAGCTAACATCACACTGATACCCAAATCAGGTAAAGCTCCAATGAAAAAAGAGAACTGCTGGTCAATATCCCTAATGAACATAGATGCAAAAATTCTCAACAAGATTCTAGAAAATCAAATCAAACAACACATTTGAAAAATCATTGGGACTTCTGGCAAGATGGAGACGGGGCAGAGTGGTCTGTGAGACCCTCTGCAAAAGAGAACACACATAAAGACTCTAGCTCTCTCCCAGGGGCTGCAGTTCCCATCATTTGCAGCCTGCTCTTCACACGGGGCTCAGCAGTGACCACTGCTCAAACATCATGGCAGTCTGGGCAGCCGCTGCAGCTGTGAATGACACCACTACAGTCACAGCAACCGTCACCCTGCCCATGCCTGAGGCGACCCACGACTTCAGACCGTGAAGCCCCTGCAAGCACAATCTACTGAGATCACCGTCACTCCCACTGCCACTATCATGGCCCACCTCTCACCCAGAGCCAAGCTCATGGAGTTCCTCCTTTGTACCATGAGGTGGCTGCCACCACTGCCATTGCCAGCTCCCTTCCATCCTGGGTGTCCTCTGACATGCAGGCTTCAGCAGCTGCAGACAAAAAAGATAAACTGGAGTGGTGAGATAGCACCACTGGGGATCTAAGGTAACAACATCAAAAAGGGAAAAACAGATGCCCTTCCCCCTTGATAGACACAGGCCAGATCTGAGTGATAGACTGGGCAGCAGACCAGGGGCAACTGACCCTAACTGATAACAAATCTACCAGCATGCAAAAACAGCTAGAAATCAGAGCTGAAAGGACATTGGACTTAAAGGAAAAGTCTCAGAGTGTGCTTGGTTGGTTCTGTTAGTTTACTGACTATAGTCTATTCCTTTTGTTTGTTCTTTTTTAAAAAATTATTTCTCTGTAAACCCCATCTTTTATAGAGGAATAACACACCAATAAGGAGGTTGGTTAGCTTGTATGTTAGCATCATTGTATGTTTTAGTTTTTTCATATGGTTAAGGGTTAGTTTGTAGTCATGGTTTATTATTTTTATTTGTTTCAGTCTTTGTATCTCTTTTCATTTTTTGGAACACTCATCTGTTTTCCCTTTTACTCCTCTCTCTCTCTACCCCCTTCTTTCCCCCACTGCCTGCTCCATTCTTTTCCCTCTGTTAACCTCATTTTGTTTTCTGGGAGTAACCTACAACCCCACCACATGGACAGATTCCAAGGCAGTGGGAAGTGGGTTTCATTATCCATACACATGTCAGTGGATACCAGGATCTGCAGATAGATTTTGAATCACAGCTCCCTGCTTAAGTAAATCTCAAAACTGCATAAAAGGACCACACCCAACCTACAGTACAACTTCAGAACTGAACAAAGCAAGAGGATATACATACAGAAGAACAGGAGATTGAGCAAACAGAAGTAAAAGCAACCACTCCACGCCTGAATAACAGAATTAAAGAAGATGGGAAAGTGGAGGGAAGGAAAAAGTAGGGAGGAAAAATCTGCACAAATGAAGAAAAACCAAAAGAATATAGGTCTCACACGGACCCCTGGGAGGTCAGACACTGACACAAGAGACTTTGGAACACAAACAATGAAGAGCCCTCAGAATGACTAGTCACATGCAACAAATCCAGACATCAAGACATTAATAGAGACAATAATAAAAAAAAAATACTGAGGAGAGACAAGAGGAAAATAGGAAGGAGCTGATGACAGAAATAATAGTAGTAAAGAATACTTTGATGGAAATAAATAACAAAATAATAAGCATGGAAAGCAGAATTAACCAGGCAGAAGAAAGAATCTCAAACTTGAAGACCAAAATATAGAATTAACCCAAACTATCAAAAACATAGAAAAGAAGCTTAAAAAGACAGAACAAACCTTCAAGAGATGAATGATTATTTCAAGAGACCCAACCTAAGAGTAATTGGCCTTTCTGAGGCAGAGAAAGAAACAGAAGTTACACTGGAACAATCATTTCATGAAATCATTCAAGAAAACTCCCATCATATCATCAGTGATGCAAAAATTCAAACACAAGAGAATCAAAGGACCCCTGCAAGACAACAAATGAGAAGACCAACTCCTAGACACATAATAATTCACCTAAACAAAGAAGGTATAAAAGAAAAAATCCTAAAGACTGCAAGAGAAAAAAGTCAGACTACCTACCAGGGAAGACCAATTAGAATAGCAGCAAATTTATCTACAGAAACACTCCAGGCTAGGAGAGCTTGGAACCCTATCTTCAAAGTTCTAAAAGATAAACTATTTCAACCAAGAATAACCTACCCAGCCAGGCTAAGTTTCATCAGTGAGGGAGAATTGAAATCTTTCCCAGATATCCAATCCCTAAGAACCTACACTGCCACCAGATCACATCTACAAGAAACACTAAAGAAGTACTGAACACAGAAGAAAAGAAAAGAAAATAACAGTGTTCTTCCCAAGAGTACAGGTAAAAGATTAAAAACACACATGAACGAACTCTAAAACCAAAAGAAAGACAACAAACAAACAGGAACAACAACAACAATTCTGTAAGAATTTTATGATAGGGATCAACTCTCACATTTCAATAATTAGCCTGAGTGTGAATGGACTAAATGCACCACTGAAAAGACATAGAATGGCAAAATGGATAAAATATCACCAGGAAACAATTTATTGCCTCCAAGAGACTCACCTCACTAGAAAGGAAACTCACAGACTCAAATTAAGAGGAAGGGAAACAAATTTTCAGGTGAACGGAACAAAAAAGAAAGGAGGAGTCACGATCTTAATCTCAGACAAAATACCCACTAAGCTGTCATAAATTTAAAAGATACAGAAGGCCACTACATAGTGATAAAATGTTCAATCCACCAACAAGAAATATCCATCCTAAACATACATGCACCCAACATAGGAGTGCCAACTTTCATAAAACAGCTTCTAGATAAACTAAAAAAAGATATTGACTCCAACACTATCATAGCTGGGAACTTCAATACCTCACTCACAACCCTAGACAGATCATCAGGACAAAAATATTAGCAACGAGATCCGAAACCTCAATGTGACTCTTGACCAAATGGACTTAATTTATACCTACAGAACACTCCCCCCAGCAACAATAGAATATATATTCTACTCATCACTGCTTGGAACGTACTCTAAGATCGACCACATACTTGGCCATAAATCAAGCATAAACAAATTTCAAAAGATCAAAACTTTGCCATGTATCTTTCAGACTACAGTGGAATAAAAATAAACATCAACATCAACAAGGTTTCCCCCAAACCCACAAAGACATGGAAACTAAACAGCACGATGCAAAACAACTCCTGGGTCAATGATGAAATCAAAACAGAGATTAAAACGTACCTGGAAACAAACAAAAATGAAGAAGCATCTTACCAAAATATCTGGATGCCTTGAAATCTGTAGTAAGAGGGAAATTCATATCTCTATAAAAGCCATGAAGAAAATGGAAGGATCACAAATTAACAGCCTAACAAGTCACCTAAGGAAGCTGGAAAAGCAAGACCACCAAAATTCTAACTTCATCAGAAGAATCCAGATTATCAAAATAAAAGCCCAAATCCAGGACATAGAAGAAAAAAAGATAATACAAAAAAATCAATGAAACAAAAAGCTGGTTCTTTGAAAGGATAAGCAAGATCGATGGTCCTCTAGCTAGACTGACCAAGGAAAAGAGAGAAAAAACCCAAATAAACACAATCAGAAACACAAAAGATGAAGTCACACCTGACCCAGAAGAAATACAAAAGATCATTAGAGACTACTGTCTACACTTGTATGGAAACAAACTTGAAAACCTTAAGGAAATGGAGGACTTTTTAACATCACACAACCTGCCTAGTTCGTTGAAACGAGAAGAAATTAAGATCCTAAACAAACCAATAATAATCAACAAAATTGATTATGTAATAAGAACACTACCTACAAAAAAAGCCCTGGACCAGACGGTTTTCCAGCAGAATTCTATAAGACATTTAAGGAGGAGATGATACCAATCCTACTAAAAGTATTTCAGGAGATTGAGAAAGAGGGAACTCTCCCCAAATCATTTTATGAACCTACATCACATTGATACCCAAGCCAGAAAAAGACCCAACAAAAAAAGAGAACCACAGGCCAATATCTTTGATGAACTTAGATGCTAAAATTCTCAACAAGATTCTATCAAACTGGATTCAACAACACATCTTAAAAATCATCCATCATGACCAAGTAGGCTTCATCCCTGGGACCCAAGGGTGGTTCAATATTTGAAAGACAATAAACATAATTAAATACATCAACAGAATATGTAATTAAATACATCAACGAAAACTACATGTTTATATCATTAGATGCATAAAAACCTTTTTATACAATCCAGCACTCCTTCTTGATAAAAACCCTCGAACATCTAGGCATACATGAAATATACCTCAAAATAGTAAAAGCCATCTATGAGAAACCCAAAGCTAGCATACTTCTAAACAGACAAAAATTGAAACCATTTCCCTTGAAAATTGGAACAAGATACGGATGCCCACTCTCTTCTCCCCTCCTGTTCAATATAGTATTAGAAGTCCTGGCTAGAGCAATCAGAAAAAAGAAGGTGATCGGGGTATCCAAATAGGAAAAGAAGAAGTCAAGCTATCTCTCTTGACACATGACATGATTGTGTACCTTGAAAACCCAAGAGAATCTGTTAAAAGCCTCCTTGCACTAATAAAGGACTTTGGCAAAGTCTCAGGGTATAAAATAAATGTGCAAAACAATTGCATTTCTTACACCAATAATAAACAAACAGAAACCCAAATAAAAAGAACAATCTTATTCACAATAGCCACAAAAAAAAAAAAAAAAGAAAGAAATACCTTGGCATCTTCCTAACCAGAGATGTGGAAAACCTTTAAAATGAAAAGCATAAAACACTGCTCAAAGAAATCAAAGATGACACAAACAAGTGGAAAAATATCCCATGCTTATGGATTGGAAGAATCAACATTGTGAAGGTGTTCATCTTATGTAAGACAATCTACAGATTTAATGCAATACCCATCAAATTACCAGCAACATTCTTCTCAGAGCTAGAAAAAAACAATACAGGAGTTCATATGGAAACACAAATAACCAAGAATAGCCAGAACAATCCTCAGCAAAAAAAAAAAAAAAAAAAGCAGGAGTTATCACATGACCAGACTTCAAATTTTACTATAAAGCTACAGTAATCAAAACAGCTTGGTATTGGTACAGGAACAGGCATATAGACCAATGGAATAGAATTGAGATTCCAGAAGGAAAACCTCAATTTCTCAACCAGCTCATCTTCGACAAAGCCTCTACCACCTACCACTGGGGAGAGGAGAACCTATTCAGTAAATGGTACTGGGAAAACTGGCTGACCACAAGCGGAAGTTTCAAACAAGACCCCTGTCTATCTCCATACACAAAAATTAACTCCAAATGAATCAGAGACCTAAATGTAAAACCTCAAACCATAAGAACCTTAGTAAATGAAGGACATACCCTCATGGAAATCGGAACTGGCCTCAATCCCGAACAAAACCCTAAAACCCACAGGTCATAAGAGAGAAGATAGACAAGTGGGACCTTATTAAACTGACAAGCTTCTGCAAAGCCAAAGAAACCATTCAGAGAGCAGGGAGACAGCCCACAGACTGGAAAAAAGTATTTCCAACTCCATGTCTGACAAAGGCCTAACATCTTGGATCTACAAGGAACTGAAATGTGCTCAAAAGAAAAAAAAAAAAACAACCCCATTACAGAGTGGGCAAAAGATATGAACAGACACTTTACAAAAGAAGACATATGAGCAGCCAACAGACACATGAAGAAATGTTCAACCTCACTAATCATCAAGGAGATGCAAATTAAAACTACACTGAGATACCACCTAACTCCAGTCAGAATGACCATTATCAATAACTCAAAAAATAACATATGCTGGAGAGGATGTGGTGAAAAGGGAACACTTCTACATTGTTGGTGAGAGTGTAAACCAGTACAACTTCTGTGGAAAGCAGTATGGCCATTCCTAAAAGTTCTAAAAATTGACCTCCCATATCACCCTGCAATCCCCTTACTGGGAATATACCCTGAAGAACTCAAATCACTCTATAAAAAAGATACCTACACATGTATGTTTATTGCAGCCTTGTTCACAATAGCAAGAACCTGGAACCAACTATGCTGTCCATCAAAAGAGGACTGATTTAAAAAAAAAATGTGGTATATATACATGATGGAATACTACACAGCTATAAAAAAGAACAAAATCATGAATTTTGTAGCAACCTGGATGGAACTAGAGTCTATAACACTGAGTGATCTTTCACAGCAACAAAGATCTGAGTATCACATGTTCTCTCTCATAAGTGGACCTTGAACATCTATTGTAATACTATAAGAAAAGGATTGACAGTGGCGGGAAACTGGGGAGCGGGCAGGGAGAGGAAGGGAGGTGGGATTAACGGTAGTCAATATCTGTCTGGGGACAGGGGGACTCCCCTTATCAACAAGGGTGCCTGCATTATGCATATTTGTATACCTAACACTTAACTGTATCCCACAATTTTAAAATAAAAAATATGTTTAAAAAATTCAACCTCAGAACTAAAAATTCAACCTCAAAAATTAAAATTAAAATGAAATCAAATAAAAAATAAATTATTCACACACTTAAAAAAATAAATAAAATGATACATTTTCCCTTTCCCCCCTCACTGCACTTGGGGTGCAACCTCTTTTCTTGTCTCCTAGCATGGCTTTGTCAGACTGGTTTCCAAAGCCAGTTTTATCTAACAAGCTTGGGCTGGAGTGAGAGAAAGAGAAAAAGAAAAAGAAAGAAAGAAAGAAAGAAAGAAAGAAAGAAAGAAAGAAACAATCAGTTATACCATACCACCTAAAATCAGGAGACATGGAGAATGTCCAAGGCCAACTAGAGTGTGTCTGAAAGCCTGGTGTGGGTATTGCTAACCTCCCTTCTATCTGTGAGTATGAGGCCATCATATTGTTATAGGCCAGGGCTCTAGAAACAAGATTGTTAAAATTGTGTATTAAACAATTTAAAGTTATCATTTTGAATGTTGTGACTTTCCCTTCCTTACAAGTGTTGCAATTGTCTGTCCCTTCCTCTGAAAAACTGTAAAAAAAAAAAAAAAAAAAAAAAAAGGTTGTAAATTCTAGAATGTTACCTAAAACTGTCTGTGTGACCAGGAGCTTTTCATGGTCAGAAAATTCTCAGTCATACTAAAACTGCACATGGACTTTGAACTTGGAGTTGGTGAAGGGCTAAGAATTTGGGGTATAAATACTGGAATATGTTTGTGTTGCTTTGGGTGGCTTTTTTTGTAATGATGCCAACCTGTCTCCCTATGGATTGGTTGCAGAATAAACTTATTTTCTCCCTCCACCAAAAAAAAGAAAAAGAAAAATCATCCACATTTACCAAGAAGCCTTCATCACAAGGATGTAGGGCATATTTAACACTCTGAAAACCATAAACGTAATTAAATACATCAACAGATGTAAAATCAAGAACCACATTATTATATCGTTAGATACAGAAAAAGCTTTTGATAACATCCAGCATCCCTTGTTGATAAAGACCCTCAAACACCTAGGCATAGAAGAAACATACCTCAAAATACTAAACCCCATCTACGATAAAACCACAGTCAGTATATTGCCTAAGGAATAGAAACTGGAAACATTTTCCCTGAAAACCAGAACAAGTCAAGGCTGCATACTCTCTCCCCTCTTGTTCAACATTGTGTTGGAAGTCCTAACTAGAGCAATTAGACAAGAGAAGGAAATAAGGGGTAACCAAATCGAAAAAGAAGAAGTTAAGTTATCCCTTTTTGCTGTTGACATGATTCTATACCTCGAAAATCCAAGCAAATCTGTCAAACACTTACTTTCACTGATAAAGGACTTTGGCAAAGTCTCAGTGTACAAAGTAAATGTACAAAGGACCATTGTATTCTTATACACCAACAACAGAAAGGCAAAGAACCAAATAAAAAGCAAAATCACATTCACAATAGCCACACCAAAAAATGAAATACTTCAGCATCCTCCTAACCAGAGAAGTGAAAAACCTTTACAATAAAACTACAAAACACTGTCAAAGAAATCCAAGAAGAAACAAACAAATGGAAAAATATTCCATGCTCATGAATGGTAAGACACAACATTGTTAAGATGTCCATCCTACCAAAGGCAAGCTACAGATTCAACGCAATACTCATCTAATAAGCAATATCATTATTCTCAGACCTGGAAATAACAATACAGAAATTTATATGGAAACATGAAGAACCATGACTAGCCAAAATAATCCTCAGAAAAAGAAACAAAGTGGGAAGTATCCCACTTCCAGACTTTAAACATTACCATAAGGTTACAATAATCAAAACAGTCTGGTATTGGTACAAGAACAGGCATACAGACCAATGGAATAGGATAGAGATTCCAGAAGAAAAACTTCAATTTCTCAACCAACTCATCTTTGACAAAGCCTCCAACAACAACAACTGGGGATAGGAGAACCTATTCAGTAAATGGTGCTGGAAAAACTGGTTACTACATGCGGAAGATTGAAACAGGACTCCTACCTATCACCATACACAAAAGTCAACTCTAAATTGATCAAAGACCTAAATATAAAACCTCAAACTATAAGAAACTTAGAAAATACAGGAGACACCCTTTTGGAAATTGGAACTGCAATCAATTCCTGATCAAAACCCCAAGAGCCAATGCCATAAGAGATAAGATAGAAAAGTGGGATTTCATCAAACTGAAAAGCTTCTACAAAGCTTGCTCTCACTGATAAAAGACTTTTCAAAAACTGGTTGACCATATGCAGAAGATTGAAACAGGACTCCTATCTATCACCATACACAAAAGTCAACTCTAAATGGATCAGAGACCTAAATGTAAATCCTCAAACTATAAGAACCTTAGAAAATGCAGGAAACACCTTTTTGGAAATTGAAACTGGCAACCAATTCCAATGAGAAAAAAATATTTATCAGCTGAATATCTGGCAGAGGCCTAACATTCAGGATCTACAAGCAACTCAAATTTGCCAAAAAGAAGGAAAAAAAAAAAAAAAAACAGACAGCCGCATTAAAAAGTGGGTAAAAGACATAAATAGATACTTCTCAATAGACACACAAAAAAGTGTTCAACTTCACTATTCATCAAAGAAATGCAAATCAAAACCACACTGAGATACCACCTAACCCCAATAAGAATGACCATGATTAATACAACAAAAAACAGCAGATACTGGCGAGAATGCAGAGAAAAAGGTCCCTTCTACACTGCTGGTGGGAGTGCAAACTAGTGCAATCTCTTTGGAAAACAATGTGGTGATTTCTAAAAGACCTAGATGTTGACCTTTCATATGATCTAACAATCTCCCTACTGTGACTATACCTGAAGAAACTCAAATCATTCTACAAAAAAGATACCTGCACATGAATGTTTATTGCAATATGATTCACTATAGCAAAAATATGAAACGAACCATGTTGCCCATCGAAACTGGACTGGGTAAAAAAAAAGTGGTTCATATACACAATGGAATATTATGCAGCCATAAAGGACAAACATATGGACTTCACAGCAATTGGGATAGATTTGGAGTCTATCATATTCAATGATCTATCACAGAAAGAGACTAGAGTACCACATGTTCTCACTCCTAAGTGGACCCTGAACATATACCATAATATTATAAGAAAGGGATTGGCAATAGCAGGATACTGCCAGCAAGGGGTGGGGGACAACATCTATAAGTGTTGATCTCAAACTAGAGAAAGTGGGAAACAAAGGGAGGCCCTAACTTTACCTGTACGATGAGCATTTGTATATCTAATCCTGAATTGTACTCCACGTATTTAAAATAAAAAAAGAAAGACATTCAAAAGATTAAAAGAGATTACTATGAACACTTGTATGCATAAAAATTTGAAAACCTAAAGGACAAGATTGGGCACATTCAGGGTTGAGATTCACCATCTTTTCTTGTGGCCACCCAAGACCATAAATTCTGTTGTCATCTACACAGTAGTAAATGACCAGATCAACTTGAAAAAATGAAGAACGTACCAGTGACATGCCCAATTGATTTACTCGGAAATAACTTCTTCCAGTTCAATGTTTTATCAGGTTTCTTTACTAATATTCATGTGACATCATCAGCATCAATGTCATCACATGTCAAAGAAAAATATGCATAAAAATGCAAAAGAACAGCTATCAGACCCTAGAGAGTAAAAAAAGGCAGAGAAGAAAAGATCATACATAAAAGGATAACCATGAGAGAAAAATATACTAGATAAGCCAGATGTGTAATCAATCAGCTACAACAGCACATTGACAACAGAGACATTAACAAAGTCCTGTAGAATGGAAGAAACAAAAGTAAGATTTATTTTTGCCTTCAAAAAAGGAGAGAAAACCTCTCAAAGACATCGAAACTGCAGTGTATGTAATGAAGTTTTAATAAGTGTTCACCAGCCAGACGAGGCTGGGAAGAATAATCCAGGCAGAAAGAACATAATTTTCTAATTTTAAAATAAAGAAGAGCAATAGGATGTGTTAAAAACTGTGTAGCCTTGTGATATATGAGCCTTGTGGCTGGTGATCAGACAATGGAAAAGAGGAGCTGAGATGACCCGTAGATATAAGTAGGTGCAGATTTTGAAGAGTCAGTGTCATGATCAATAACTTGGAATTGATGTAAGCTTTGGAGAGTCATTAAATATGTTTTGGCAGGAAAATGGTGTTATCAAATTTGTCACCATAAAGAGCATTTGTATCATACATAAATTTTAGAATGATTGTTCCATAAGAAAGAAAGTTCAGTTAAGAGGTTGATGCAATATTCTGAAATTTAAAAAAAAGAAATGGTTCATTTTTAGAAAAACAGAAAGTGTTAGTAATATATCAGAAGATATTTAGCATCTTTTTTGACTTGGTGTTCTTATTCCTTTCCTTTGTAATATCAGCAAAAGAGAGGCACTCTTCTGGCCTAGGAGACACCCAGATAGTTTAGAAGGGGTTTAGAGCATGTGAATGTTACAAAAAATATTCCTGACTTTGATTTTAGACAGAGAAAACATATAACACCAGAAATGGTGCCAGAAATGGAAGTCAAGTTATACAAATGGGAGAGAGGAAGAATAAGGGAGAGAAGTAAATGTGAAATATATGAACTTAAGTGATCAACTTTTCATAAAAATATATAAAGTGCACAACACACATAAAAGAACATCAGATTTGTAATGGAATGCAAACTTCTTATTATCAAAATATATTTTACATACCTTTATAATTTCTATTTCTGATATGTACTGGGGAGAGAGCTTGGAACCAGTGTTGAGGCACTAAATAATCACACAGTGGGTTGAATATTTTAAAAATTAACTCTCTTTGGACTCAGAATAAGAAATTTTTTTTTTTTTTGAGTTGGAATCTCACTCTGTTGCCCAGACTGGAGTGCAGTGGCCGCTCCCAACCACCGCAGCCTTGACCTGCTGGGCTCTGGTGATCCTTCCACCTCAGCCTTCCTAGTAGCTGGAACTACAGGCACACGCTACCACGCCCGGCTAATTTTTTGATTTATTGTAGAGATGAGGTCTCGCCAAGTTGCCCAGGTGGGTCTCGAAACCGGCGGACTCAGGCAATTCACTCACCTCAGTCTCCCAAAGTGCTGGGATTATAGGCTGAGCCACTGAGACTGGCTAGAATAACAAATTTTTAAAAAATTAAAGGACATGGAGGACTTTCTGACATCATACAACATCTCAAGGGTCAAACAAGAATAAGTTGAAACTATAAACAGACCAATGACAATCCAGAAAATTGACTTGGTCATAAGAAATCTGCCTATTAAAAAACCCCAGACCAAATGACTCCCTAGCTGAGTTATACAAGACATACAAGGAGAAACTGATACCTATCTTTTTGAAAGAAATCCAAGCAAGCAAGAGTGATGGAATTCTCCCCAAATAAGTTTATAAAGCTAACACCATACTGATACCTAAACCTGAAAAAAACCTTTCTATACGATCCAGTAACCCCCTTCTGGGAATATAACCGAAGGAACTCAGAACATTCTATAAAAAAGATACCTGCCCGTGCATGTTTATTACAACATTATTCACAAAAGCAAAAACATGGAACCGATTGTGGTGCCCATCAAAAGTGGACTGGATTTTTTAAAAATGGGGTACATATATACAATGAAATATTACACAGCCATAAATAACAAAACTATGAACTTTGCAGCAACTTGGATGGATTTAGAATCTATCATACTCAGTGATCTATGACAGAAACAAAGAACTGAGTACCACTGAGTTCTCACTCATAAGTGGATCCTAAATATTTATCACAATGCTACAAGAAAGGGATTGGTAGGAGTGGGACATGGTCAGTGGAGGTGGGGCAGGTAAGGATACCTGATCCCAAATCGAGTGAAGTGAGGACCAATGGGAAGCCCAAACTTCAACTGTAAAATGACCACTTATGTACCTAATTCTGAACTATACTTCACATCTTTCAAATATAAAAAAAATTTTTTTAAATGAAAACAAATTACAAGCAAATCTTCTTGATAAACATGAATGCAAAAATTCTCACCATGATTGTAGCAAATCATATCCAACATCACATCTCAAGGACCACCCAACATGACCAGATGGGCTTCATTTCTGGAATGCAGGGCTGGTTCAACATTTGTGTGACCATAAATGTAATTCAGTATATTAACAGATGTAAAACAAAGAACCATATGATTATATCATTAGATGCAGAAAAAGCATTTGACAAAATCCAGCATGCCTTCTTAATAAAAACCCTTGGGCATTTAGACATAGAAAGAACATTCCTCAAAACTGTAAGAGACATCTTTGATAAAACCACAGCCAACATTTTGCTCAAATCGGTAGAAATTGGAAACATCACACCTAAGAACAGGAACAAGACAAGTATGCACAATCTCACACATTCTGTTCAAAATAGTGCTGGAAAGGCTAGCCAGAGCATTCAGGCAAAAGAAGGAAATCAAAGTATGAAAATTGGAAAGAGAAAGATAAGCTATCCCTCTTTGCAAATGATATGATTCTATGCTTTAAAAACCAAAGGGAGTCTGTCAAAAGCCTCCTTGCCCTGACAAACAATGTTGGTAAAGTTTCTGGATTTAAAATGTATGTTTAAAAGATAGTTGCATTTCTATACACCAGCAACCAGCAGGCAGAGAACCAAATAAAAAACACAATCCCATTCACAATAGCCACCAAAAAAACAAAGTACTTTTGCATTTGCCTAACCAAAGAAGTGAAAGATTTTACAAGAATTACAAAACACTGCTCAAATAAATCAAGGACAGCACAAAACATGGAAAAAATTTTCCTTCTCATTGATTAGAAGAATCAGTATTGTCAAGAGTTCTATCCTACCCAATGCAATCTACAGATTCAGTGCAATATCCTTCAAATTACCAAGATCATTCTTCTCAGACCTGAAAATGACAATACAGAAATTCGTATGGAAACAGAAAAGAGCACCAATAACCATAACAATTCTCATCAAAAGGAATAAAGAAGGAGGTATTACACTTCCAGGCTTTATTACAAACTTTATTACAAGGCTATAGCTAACTAAAACAGCCTGGTATTGGTACAATAATACACACATAGACCAATGGAATGAGACAGATACTCTGAAAGCAAAAACATGGTCTCTTCACCAACTCATCCTTGACAAAGCCACCAAAAACAATCACTGAATAAAGGAGACCATATTAATAAATTGTTCTGGGAAAATTGGTTGGTCACATGCAGAAGAATGAAACTGGACTCCTACCTAACACCATACACAAACATCAGCTCAAATGGATCAAAGACCTAAATATAAAAGTTCAAATTATAAGGATCCTAGGGGGAAAAAAAGAAAAAAGAAAACATAGGAAAACCTTTCTGTATATCAGAGTAAGCAACAAAGTTTTGACCAAATTCCCAAAAGTGAATGCCTTAAAGGCTAAGATGGACAAGTGGAAACATTTCAAACTGAAAAGCTTTTGAAAGCACCACAAGAGTAAAGAGACAACCCATAGAATGGGTAAAAAATATCTGCAACTTAAGCATCTGACAAAGGCCTAACATCTAGAATATATTAGGAACTCAAAATAAGTGAAAGAAAAATAAACAGCTCCATTAAAAAGTGGATAAAAGACATAGACACTTCTCAAAAGATGACATCCAAGTAGCCAACAGATAGATGAAAAAATGCTCAGCCTCACTAATCATCAGAGAAATGCAAATCAAAACAGCAGTGAGATGCCACCTGACTCCTGTAAGAATGGCAATCATTCATAAGTCAAAAATGAGATGGTGGCCTGGGTGTGGTGAAAAGGGACTACACTGTTGGTAGGAGTACAAGCTAGTTGAGCTTCTATGGAAAATAGCGTGGCGATTCCTAAAAGAACGAAAAATTGGCCTTTCATGTGATCCAGCAAGCTCTCTCCTCAGAATATAACTGAAAGAATATATATTTTCTACCAAAAGACACCTACACACACGTTTATTGCTGCACTATTCACAGTAGCAAAAATATGGAACCAACACTACTGTCCATTGAAAGTGGACTGGATGGCCGGGCTTGGTGGCTCAGACTGTAAACTCAGCACTTTGGGGAGCAAAGGTGAGTGAATTGCCTGTGCCTGTGGGTTTGAAACCAGCCCGGCAACTTTGCGAGACCTAGTCCCTAAATAAATAAAAAATTAGCTGGGCATGGTAACACGTACCTGTAGTTCTGGCTACTTCGAAGGCTGAGGCAGAAGGATCTCCTGAGCCCAGGGGATCAATGCTGGGGTGGCCATGAATATGCCACTGCATCCCAACCTGGGTGACAGAGTGAGACTCCAACTAAAAAAAAAAATGGACTAGATAAAGAAAATAGGGCACATAAACAAAATGCAGTTTTCGCAACCATAAAGAAGGACAAAATTATGGAATTTGCAGAAAATTGGATGCAATTGAAGACCATTGTGCTAAGCGATCACAACAAAAAAAGAACTGAATACTGATTATTCTCACTCATATGTGGACCCTGAACAATAGACATAAGCACAGAAGAGGGATCGGCAGTCACTTGACACTGCTAGAGGAAGGAGGGAATAATAGAGTGTGGGACACATGACAACACAAAGATTACCTGGGCCACACTACAAGGGCAAATGAGGGCCTGTTAAAAGGTCAAACTTCAGCTGCATATAGCCTACTTATGAAATTAAACCTCACTTGTACCCCACGTCACTATCGTAAAATTTTAAAAAAGAAATGTATATACCAAACTAGCAATTGTATGTGTGTGGTTATTATATATATATGTGTGTGTGTGTATGTGTAAATATATATATACACATATATTTAATTTATAGATGCTATTTCTTGAATTTTGATTATTTTTGCATAAAATATTTTGGTTTTGTTTTATAAATAAAATGAATTCTTATGTCTCTGAAAACAGTTACTTTGAATTATTTTCCTTCTTCACGTCTATATTCCAATAAATTACCTGTTTTTGTTTCTGTTAGTTTCCATAATATTTTTTCAAGATTTCCTCAAAATTTGTGTTTTTTTGGTTATTCTTTAATATTTAATAGTCCCTAAAAGTTTATTAGTAATATGTTAGAACGATGCTTTCAAATACCACAATTTATTAAAGGAAGAGACATTAGATCTCTGGCGGACACCTCTCATACCAATATCTTTAGGTAATTTTTCTGTGTGTTTAAGTTTCTCTTTGGTAGAATCTCTTACAAAATCTTAGCTGGAAAATCTTGTCAGTTTTATGAAGCTGGAAAGGTAAAAAGAGCTTGGGAGTCTTTACATATAGTATACTTGACTTCATTATTCATTCCTCTGTGAATGCTGTTGCTAACTCTAGAGTCTGGGGTTTAATGTTTACAGATACTAAATTTCCTGAAATTCCAGGATTCTGGAAGGAGCAAACTGGCTGCTGGAACACATAATAAAGCAATAAATAACTATTTGTCCATAATTTTACCCTATCTCACTATTTGCATTTTCTCATTTCACCTAAACCGAATATCTTACACAATGGCAATAACTGCCAATCCTTTCTGTGATACTTCTGTTGTATTTTTCCATTTACTTTTGTTTTCTGCATGCTCACAAACCTGAATTTTGTTCAGTTTTTCATAAAACATAATGACTTAAAAATACTTCACTTTATATAATAATTTCAATGACAGATTTTACATGAAAATAGATGACTTTGTTTCTGATTATTTTTCTTTCCATTTCTGGTTAATTTCAAGCAAAGTAAAAGGATAAAAATTATTTAGTTTATTATAATGAAACCATGTTTTCTTAAATTATTTTCAATGGCAAAAGTATGATGATCTGGATATGTAGATTACTTAAAAACCAATAATGTTTTGTTTAATTAATTTTAAGAATAGAATATTTATTTCTTTTTTTTGGTGACTTATTTAGTATTGCGTGTATTATCTAGAGGAAAATTATTTCAATTAATGTTTGTATATGTAATTTAATATGTGTAGTTAATATATAATGTATATGCATAATACACATGTGTTTTCTATTTTGTTGCTATATTCGTATATGTATGAATAATAATAATAAGATAATACATTACTAGCATTCATATTATCCTTATTGCGGCTGGCATTCTTTTTTTTTTTTATCATGTAGTTTCATATAGTTAGTACAACCTCTAAATCTCACATCATTCTCTGAGATAGTTAGTACTTTATTATCACCCCTTCACTTTTGAAGAAACTTAGCAATAGAATTTTGAAAATAGCACCTACATGACAAAATCTCAAACTCTTGCAGTGAAGACCAGAGCAACCCTCTTGGACAGTATCCAGTGTTGTGTCTCATATACCTAGGATTTTGTCTTGTTTAGGCAAACCTGAGAAAAAGTCAAAGTTGATACTTGGTATATCCCTATGTACGTACACTTCTACTTTGTTATAATTGCTCACCTCTGAATTTATCTTAAATTTGCTTAGGGATATCTAAACATGTAAGTTGGTCATTTATCATTAACTGTTTTCTTCTTTCTTTCTTTTTAATTCCTAATTCATTTCAAGTAAATTTTCCCAAACTTGAACTATCAAATGCATATTTTGCTTGCATTTTGTTTGAGCTGTTATCTCTTCCTTAATGGTTAGTGTGCAAGTAACCACACATCCTTAAAACTCTGGTAAGTGTCCATATTCTGTAACAGCTTTTTCAAATGGGGACATAAATACCCCTAAAAGTACATCAGGAGTTTATCAAGTATCTGCAGTGTTGATAATAAGAGGAAACATATTTCCAGAATCTCATGGTTTTTCCTAAAACTGAAGTGCCTAAAATGCTTTTATAATGGAGGCAACATGCTGAGACTGTTTTTACAAGTTCTCTTTCACAATCACTGTTCTACCACTTTATAATAAAAGTGTTTATCTTTAACTCATCACAAATCTCAGTCTGTTGTATTCCTCTTTGAATATATAGAGGTCTAGCACAAAAATTACTTTTTTTCTTGGTATCTAAAACATTTCAACAGTTACATTCTTTGTAACCATTTATGTTACAAAATTTTAGAAACCATAGTTAAAAATGTTTTCAGGAGCATTGAGCAAAATATCAGAATGGCACAGTTTGAGGTTATTATGTAAGTCTAGAATCATCCTAATTACTACACTAGGTTTTTCAGCACAGTTTCAGGGAAGTCTTTATGTTTTAATCCACAGACAGTGCTTATTAACACACATTTGGAAATACAAATAGCAGCAAAATCAAAGTAGTAATAGCCTTAGGCTATTTGATACTTCTCTTTAGATAATAATGTTTCCTATTTTCTACTCTAGTAAATATTGCCATTATCATGGATAATGTTCTTAATTTAAAGTAAAAAATTCTATTAGAAATCTTGGTCTCATTAATTCTATGATTATTTGCAGAGAATTAGACTCTGAAAGTAAAAATCTTCATCTGTAACAGAAAGGGTTATTATATTTATCTTGCATTTTTATCATAAGGTGTCCATGATATATCAAGTATGTTCATGTAATAAAGTAATAGTCAGAGAGTGATTATGTAGGATGAACTAGATACACATGAACTACATTTAAATCTTGATTATGGAACCTATCAAATAGCTTCTAAATTAGGCAAAGTTCTGTTTTTCATTTATATTAAGATAATAATTATCTCAATTTTTTTCTCTAATAGGGATGTTGAGGAGAATTAAATGAGATAATTTATTTAACACTTCAAGTATGTGTTCACACGTGCACACACACACACACACAAATCTAAAACAAAGCAAAACAATAACAGCAACAACAAAATCTTCAACAAACATATCGATGGGACAATAAGTACAGTCACTGTTCTAGGCTCTTGAAATACATCAAGGAACAAAACAAAGCTCTCTGGCATTGTACCTTTTATAGTCCAATATGTAGACATAAACAATACATATCACATTAGAACACATTGTTGATAAAGATGCAGAATTAAATTATAGGTGATAACACCAAGGTGCGAAGATCATGAGCAGTGAAGGCAATAATGTGTTTAGAATCTAGATGTATTTTATAAGTTAAACTTGCAGAATTTGTTTCTTTGGGGTCAAAAACTGGAGAGTGTGACTTTTGATTAATATGGGAGAGTTTGCAAGAGAACCATATTAGGGTGGGCTATGAATAAAAACCTAAGTTATGTTTGGATGCCAATTAAAGTGTTCAAGTCAGGGTGTTGTGGAAGCTGTTGAATATATAAGGCTAAAATCCACTCCAGTGGTCAAACATGGAAATTTACATTTGAAAGTCACCATCAACTAGGTGGTATTTGTAGCCTCAAGAGATAAAAGATATGAGATCTAAGAAATATATTCTAAACCTTTCTAAAATGTGGCCTTCAAGGGAATGAAGAGTATATATGAAAGAACGTGTAAGCGTGGTAAGAGGAAAACCATTATATTGCCAAATATAGGAAAATAAGTATAATAAAAAATAAGAGTGAGCAGAAGTGTCAAATCCTCCAGAGAGGGCAAAGGCTATGCAAAACAAAAATTGGCCATATCTCATTGAGTTCCATGTGGCAAAAATGATCTTGCTATGAGGATGTCATGGAATAAGGGAGGAAGAAGATGAGAGGATTTAGAGACATTATACACACACACACACACACACACACACACACACACACACACATTATACACACACACACACGCACTATTTCTAAGAGTTTGTTATTAAAGAAGGACAAAAGAAAATAATGATATTTGGAAAGGATGTAGATTTTTTAAAAGTGTTCTTTAAAATTAAGGTGGAGAAAATACTGTATCAGTGCTGTAAAAAATAAACCATTTAAATTTGAGAGTGTATTGATGTCATGATATTCTGTTAGCCTTGTGTATAAGTACAGAGTTTTACATGATTGCAGTAGTGAGAAAAATAGAACAAATTCGTAAAGAAGTAAGTGAGTGCATTTGGAAGAGGCAGCTCTTGAAACATCTTTTCTTATGGCTTCATATCTTGGTGTAATAGGAAGCAAAGTCAGTATTGTGAGCAAGGTGGTGGCAGGAGACTGACAACATGAAAAGAGAGGAGTCAAGATTACTGTTTCATCGAATGGAAGTGTGAAAGAACTCCAGTAATGAAAGAAGATTGCAGGGATTCAAATCATCTGAAAAAATTTGTGTCAGATGCAGAAAATGAATCAATGGAGACAGAATTGGGCTTTTACTAATAAAGTGAATGGAAATATCATTACGTAAGTTTTAAGTTGAAAGCAAATGACTCATGATGGTATGTAATTCTGAGTGTAATGATAATAAAATGTGACCAGGTTAAATCATACTTATGGATATAGTTGTCTGTCTCTATACATGTATGTATGTGGCTATAGGTACATAGATATAGATACCAACATGTAAAATTAAGACAGTAATTTTACCAATTAAGTTTTTTTATTATGGTTAATGATAAAACTTGCAAATAAAAACTACCATATATAAACTTTTCTAAATAACTTATTTACATATAATAGAACAACATAACCACAAAAACCACATTTTCCCTGAAAAAATAAAACGTATGATATTGCTTGAGAAGAGTGACTAGATATAAAATTATGTTGAACACATTTTGATATGTTGGTGAGTGAGCAGTGTTATAATAAGATTAAAAGATTTAAAATTAAACAATTAAAAAAGCCTCATGCTGCATAATAAATAAAATATAAATGAAGTACTGTTAACTGAGTGATAATATTTTTTTAAATGTTTTTTTATTTTTAAATGAAAATGTTGACACAGATTTCAAGTGGGAAAGTGCTAAGAATATAAACAAACTAAAATCCTCACCTTTTATAATTGGAAACTGACTATTAATGTATGACATATAATGTGATAAAGATATAACAGTTGTAGGACAGTAATCAAAACAATAAAAAGCACTGCCTCTAGAGAGTGAGATGATGTTTGGAGAAAGAAAGAAAAAAAAAATCCAAGGAGTTTCTGCTATTATGCTATTATTTGTGTTTTAAAAATAAATTTATAGCATGATATAACTTTAAAACTGTGTATATTCGTCACAAAATTGTAAATAAGTTTTAAGAGTAGAACAGAGAAAGTGAAACAAACTTCAGATATAAAAGTAGTGAAAACACAAAAGTAATAAAATAACACCCATACCTGTACAGGAAAGCAATTCTGATGCTACATTAAATATTTCACAGTTCACATATGAAAACCAACAAAGAAGAATGGATTAGGTAATAGAAACTCATATAAGTTGTCTTTTTGAAGTTTTTAAAAACTTACAGATGCGATGCATTCTTATCAGAGGAGATGTAAAAGTAAATGTTTTAATTTGTCATAACTTGAAATTATTTTAGGAATAATATAGCATCCAGTTTGAATGGTGATGAAAAGTAATAAATATGTTCCACTTCCTCTCCCTCGAGCAATTGAGGGAGATGATGACTACTTTTTTGGAAGTGATTAAGAAAAGCAGAATGAGTCACAAATGCTGGAAGTTGAACAGAGCTTAAATGGTAAATTATTTCAAAGCAGATGTTAAAGGATAAAACCAACAGTTGAGAGGAAAGAGTGGGTATTAGAGAGCTACAATAATCTTTTCAGTGCCCTTTCCTGTAGGCCACTTTTGACAGACTATTTTGCATATAAAGAATAGAAGCCCAGCAGGGTGGCTCATGCCTGTAATCACAGCACTTTGGGAGACTGAGGTGGGAGGACTACTTTAGCCAAGAAATTCAAGACCAGCTGGGCAGCATAGTGAGATCGCAACATAGTGAGCCAGGCATGGTGGCGTGTCTGTAGTCCCAGCTACTCAGGAGGCTGAGGCGGAAGGATTGCCTGAGATCAAAGTTAAGGTGAGCCATGATAGTGCCACTGCTCTCCAGTCTGGGCAAAAAATGATTCCCAATTAAAAAAATCAAAAAAAGTAATAGTTAGAGAGGTTATATGAGTTGGCCATGGTTTTATAAGTCACTTGAATTCTAGAGACAAAATTCAATTTTCAGTCATGTTTTTCCTAAAGATCCAAACTTGTCCATAGTCCTATGCTGTTTAATATAGTTAGGCTGTTTTTTATTTGTTTGTGTTTATTTGTTCTTATTTTTATGGGGAATAATATTGGCAATAAACAATGTATAATTAAAAATATATTTCTATTAATTTTGAATGTTTGCTTATAAGTAGCACAATGCCACCTTACTCACCTATGCAAACATATATAGTAGAAATTAGATGAATAAGAACTTAAAGAAAAATTTATCATTTGTTTACTCATTGAAAAAGAAAACCAACTTGTGATTTTACACTGTGGTGGGCAACATAATAGACTCCCCAAAGTCTCTATGTCTTACTTTCCAGTGAATATGAATCTGTTAAGTTACATGACAGTTAAGAATTAAAGTTGCAGGTGAAGTTACAGTAGCTAATTTGCTGACCTTAAGGTGGGAAGTTTATCCTGTGTTGTTCAGTTCCATCTACTGTAATGATTAGGATCCTTACAAACGGAAGAAGGAAGCAAAAGATAAAGAACCAGAGAAATGGGACATTGGCTTGCTAGAGTCTGGTGTGGCCATGTGCTCTTTGAGCCATGGCTGCTGCCATGCTTCCTGGCTTTGGCCCCTTCCCCCACCTTGGGGAGGTGAATCTTCTTTCTTCCCTCTCTTTCTCTCTTTAATTTACTTTTAAATAAACATTTGTTTCTTAAAAAAAAGAACCAGAGAGATGACATTGTGAAGAACACACTACCATACCTTGCTGGCTTTGTGTGTGAAGGGTCAGTACAATTTACTAGAGAGTGTAAGCAGTCTTTTCAAGCTGCTGCAAAAATTAAATAAGTGAATTACTCCTAGAGTTTCTAGAAGAAATATAGCCCTGTTTACAAAAAAATCATTATTTTAGCCCATTAAAATCTATTTTGAATTGTGATCTCTAGAACTACAAGGCAATACATTTGTGTTGTTTTAGACCCCTAGGTTTGTGGTACAATTTTAAAGTAGAAATAAGAAACAAATACACTTATTATATGTTAGGATCTCTATCAGATGTTAGCAAGAAATTATTAAGCAACGTAGAAAACGTTATTTGTCCTATAAGAGTTCAAATTTTAGAAATCAAGGAAGACATATCCACAATGGAATATTATGCAGTCATAAAGAAGGACAAACATGGATTTCACAGCAACATGGATGGATTTAGAACCTATCATACTCAGTGATCTAGCACAGAAACAAAGAACAGAGTACCATATGTTCTCACTTATAAGCAGACTTTGAACAATAAGAAAGGGACTGGCAGTATTAAGAAACTGCCTGGGTAGGGGGGAATTGGCAGTTGAAGGAAACTGCCAGGGGAGGGAGAGGCATACCTCCTCAACAAGGGTACCTTCATAATGAACATTTGTATACCTAACCCTGAACTGTACCCTACATCTTTAAAAAAATAAAATAATAAAATAAAATAAAATAATACAGAAATCAAGAAAGAAAAAATATTTCTTTCAATATTCCCTTTATCATCAGGTAAAGAAAAAAGTCTTTGGGGACCGGATCAGGTGAGTAGGGAGGGTATTCCAATGCAATTATTTTTTTATCTGGCTAAAAACTCCCTCAGAGACAGTGCTGTGTGAACTGGTACATTGTCATGATGCAAGAGCTCCTTCAGGACCATTTTTGCTAACACCTTTCTCATGTCAAGATTGTCAAAAAGATTTTCCTTATTGTTTCTCTATCAATGTTTACTTGGTCTGCTATGCTTCTCACAGTCAGCTGTCAATTTTGATACACAATTCGACAAATATTTGCAATATTTTTGTCAGTTATACTCATTACTAGTCGCCCTGACCTCTTTTCATTGGTGACACATTCTCTTTCCTCAGAAAATGTTTAACCTATTTGTACACTACCATTTCCTTAATGGCATTATCCCCATAAACCTGCACTCACATGTTCCTGATTTCACATCCAATCCTGCCAAGTGTAACAAGAAACGTGATGTTTGGTCATTGCTCTAATTCAAGCTCTGACATTCTCGCAATGGCACACAACAACATGCAACAACAATAATGGATGCAACGTTGCAAGACACTGCCACACATCAGCATAAGCACACCTGTGAGACCCTGATGTACCAAGGTTATGAACCCTTACCAGGTAGTTTGTACAATGCTGCCAATGTAAGTGCAAGATGGTGAGTTCATGAACTTAATTGCCAGACCTCATAAGTAGTTTTGACTTTATAGAAAGTGCAATAAAAATCACCAAAGATTTAGGAGAAGCAGTGGCATTACCAAATGTAAATATACACACAAAACTATGTGTGTGTGTGTGTATGTGTCTGCGTGTGTGCAGTTTAAGTGACTCATTATAATTTTTGTTTTATTTTTTACTGAAATGATAATCGTATAAAATTATGAGGTAAGACATGGTCTTTTAATACACGGCACAATGATTAAATCAGGCTAATTATTGCACTCCTCACTTCAAATACTTAATGTCTCTTTGTTAGAGAAATTTTACATTCCTCTCTTTTAGCTGTTTTGAAATATACAATGCTTTATATTCAATTACAGCCATCATGCTGGGCAATAGATTACCAGGACTTGTTCCTTTGGTCTAGTTGAAACTCAGTACCCACTCACCAACCTTCCCCTTTCCCTGTCCAACCCTCTCCTCACCAGTCTCTGATAACCACTATTTTACTCTCTATTTTTACAAGTTTGACTTTTTAAAATGTCAAATATAAGCAAGATAATACAGTATTTGTCTTTTTGTGTGTGGCTTATTTTACCTAGCATTATGTCCCTTAGGTTCATCTATGTTATTGCAAATTACGGAATCTTCTGTTTGTTTGTTTTTTTTCTTTAAAGACTGAATATTATTCCGTGTGTGTGTGTGTGTGTGTGTGTGTGTGTGTGTGTGTGTGTGTGTGTATTTCACATTTTAAAAATCCATTCAAGTATCTTACGTTTTTTCAGTGAACATAGCAGTATAGACATGTCTTCAATGGCTATATTTAAATTACTTTGGTTATATGAACAGAATTGGAATTGCAGGGTCCTATGGTAATACTATTATTAGTTTTTTATGGAAACCTCTATGGTGTTTTCCAAAATGGCTGTATTAATTTATAATACCACCAATAAGTTTCAGGGGTTTCTATAAAGTATGTATACTACTATTATTACTGTATCCAATTCATACTATTATAAACAAATACCTACAAAATAAGTTGAAGATGACATAAGTAATGAAAAGGTATCATGTATTCACAGCTTGGAAGCACAAATATTGTTAAAATGTTCATACTATAATATACAAACTGAACTACAGATTCAGTGCAATCTCAATCAAAATCCCCAGTAATTTTTCATTGAAATAGAAAAAAAATCGAAAAATTATAATAAAATCACAAAAGACCTAAAAAATCCAAAGCAATCTTGACCAAAAAGAGCAAAGCTGAAGATATCACACTACCAGTTTTCAAAATATATTTCAAAGCTATAGTAATCAAAACAGTATGATACTGGCATTAAGAGAGACCCATCAACCAATGGAACAGACCAAAAATCCCAGAAACAAGTTCACATATCTATAGTCAATGTATTTTTAATAAAATTTCCAAAAACACACAGTAGGGAATGGGCCATCTCTTCAATAAATGTTGTTGAGAAACTGGTTAACTACATGCAGAAGATTGAAAATGGACCACTTCTCATCCTTTAAGCAAAAATGAATTAAAGATTTAAACATAAGATCTGAAAGCTTAAAATTACTGGAATAAAACATAGGGGAAAAGCTTTTTGATATTGGTCTGGGTCGTGACTTCTTGGATACAACTTGAAAACAAAGGCAATGCAAGTAAAAATAGACACAGGAAACTACATCAAGCTAAAAATGCATCTGCATAGGAAAGGAAACAATAGAGTGAAAAGACAACCTTCAAAGGGAAATATATATTTGCTAATATTCAAAATACACAAGAAATTCAAACTAAATAAGAAAACAAATTATCTTATTAAAAATAGACAAAGGATTTGAACAGATATTTATCAAAAGAAGACATACTAATAGGTAACAGATAAATGAACAAATTATCCAGTCATCAGATAAATGTAACTTTAAACCATAGTGAGATATTCGTTCATACCTGTTAGAGTGGCTATTATCAAAAAGAGAAAAGATAAATGTTGATAAGGATGTGAAGAAAGCATAAATATTTTAAAAATATTTTCTGTGGATGAATAATGCTGGGTGGAGCATAATTAATAGTAGTTTTAAAGAAGATTATGGTAAATTTCATTAGATTAATTTCAAGGATATGGAGAGGGTCAAATGAAAATGAGACATGGAAAGAGGAATTGCTAATAGGAATGGGTGGGGAAGTAAAAAATGAAAAAATTATAAGTGACTTCTAGGTTTTAAACTACATTAACTCATTAGATGCCAATACAATGAGAGTCAAATATGGAGCTCCAGGCTAATAAGTGAACTTTAGGAGAACTAGCAGAAATTTAGATACAAATGCTAAATATTCAATACATTGGTATATATACTCACACACATAATATAAACCTACACACATACATATATTGAAGTCTTTGTGCGGAGAAATGGTTGAGTTATGGCCGCTTTATTTTTATTTGGAACTTTTAAAAGGTTAATGTATGTTAGCTCTGGTACTAATATTAATCATTCACATAATTCATTAGCAATAGATTCCTGAGGTCATAGTTAGTGAATTTTTATAAGGTTGGTTACTAAAATGAATCAACTATGGGAAACAGATGCAACTCTAAGTAAATTCTAAGGTAAAATTCATCATTACAAGTTTATAAACCAACAGCTATTAGAAACAACTGAAAACTAAACTAAAAACAACCAAATCACCTTGAAAGAACAGAAAATTTCTTGTTGTTTAGTAATAAATTAAAATTATATACCAAAAATGTCAAAACAATTCCCTAAATTGATTTAAATTAATTCATAGTAACTGCTATGTAAATATTTACTAATATACTTAATTGCTATCTAAACAAGCATTAATTGCTAAGTGCTTTAAATTCTCAAAAGCATTTGTGTTCTGTCAAGACTCCTGCTATTGGCATGTAGCATATGGTGTTAGTCAAATTTCTAAATTAAGATATTTATGGCTTATGATTATAATTTTACAAATATGAAGCATAGGTCAGAAGCCAGGGAAATGATCAACATAGGATTTATATTTAAGAAACACAAGAGTGAAACGGGATAACTCAGGAAGTGTAGGGAGAACAAAGCAGGAAACATAGGATGGGATCCTGAGGAACTTTATGGTAAGATACTGGGTAAAGAATAAATGACCAATGAGGAATCTGGGGTGATTTATTTCAAGATAAGAAAATGAGGCATCCTCCATACTAAATAAAAGGTTGAGTTAGATGAGTATAAAAGCCTATACCCAAACAGAAATGGTGGAATCCAAGATTTTATGTCCTAAGGCATAAGGAATTGAGTGGAATTAGAAAAAGCCAGACTCTGAGTAAGTCCTGGAATTGGAGTCATCAGCTTAGAGAAGCAGGTGATAGATAACACTTTGAGTCTCTCAACAATGCAGACGGAGGTAATCTATTTGTGTTGGAGAAAGGAGACGGAGACATCCGTGCAAATGGAAACGGAAACCAGGCCTCCTTATAACTGACTTCTTAAATAGTGCAGTGCCACGCCCACGGCCACCCCAGTGTAGATCCTCTGGGCTCCAGCGATCCATCTGCCTCAGCTTTCCAAGTAGCTGGAAGTACAGTAGCGCACTACCACGCCCGTCTAATTTATTTTGTATTATTTTTTATTTATTTTTATTTTTTTAGAAAGGAGGGCTCGCCAACATGCCTGGGCTGGTATTGAACCCTCGACCTCAGGTAATCCACTCTCCTCGGTCTCCCAAAGTGCTGGGATTAAGGCTGAGCCACCGAGCCCGGACATCCAAAAGATGTATTATTAGCTACACTCGGAGGGAATAATTTATGGTTTGAGACAATATTTCAACCTAGAAAATTGGAATAAAAATTTCAATAGTTCATCCTTATGTGTAGGCTAAAATTTATATCCCTAATTTAGAATTTTGTATTCTTCACAATTTCATCCTAGCTTTTACTGAAATCATATCCTGCTATTATCATTTATGTGTAGCTTATAGCTATCAAATAGTTACAAAACTATGTGTAGTCTTAATGAATCTTGATATCTTTATTCTCTTTGCTGATTACCTGAACATTAGTCATTTTAATATACCTTTTAAATTGAAGTGTAACCTTCATACAAAATGTCTCCTCATGCCCCTTCCCAATCACTATGTCCTGTATCCAATCTGATAGACAATCTTAAATCTGAATGTAGTTTGGCCTATTTTGAAATTTATGTAAATGGATTTATAGAATATGTATTATTTTGTGTCTGTCTGCCTCCCTTTAGTCAGTATCATGTTTGTGGTTTTCATTCATGTTATGGTGAGAATTAGTATTTTTGTTTACTTTTATTTCTGTATAGTTTTATATTTTAGTTTTTTATTTTTTTGAGATGGGCTGGAGTTCAGTGGTGTGATTCTATTTCACTGCAACCTCGAATTTCTAGGACAAAGTAATACTTCCATCTCAGCCTCCTGAGTAAAGAGGACTATAGGCATGCATCACTACATGTGCTAATTTTAAATTTTTTGGAGAGATGGTGTCTTGCTGTGTTGCCCAAGCTGGTCTTAACTCCTGGCCTCAAATGATCTTTCTGTCTCAACCTCCTAATGCACTGAGATTGTAAGCATGAACCACCATGCCCAGTCCTCTATCTTATAATTCTGCCACATTTTGTCTATTTGCATTTGGGCAATTGCAAATAATGCTATTATTAATATGTGTGCACATCATGAGTGTATGTGTATGCGTATATACATACACACATCTAAGCTAAGACACAAATTATTTTTATGGCTAGATACTCAAAATTCAAGGGAAGAGATTCCTAACTTGAAATTATAAAATTAATAAGATCTGAATACAAGAAAATATTGGATGTCATCACAGACAACACACACAACAGCTGCTTAAAGAAGGCTCAACGCTGGGATTCGATTGAATTTGTTTATGCTGACAGTACCGTATATCTAGTAATTTTTATTCCTTCCCATAGATCTGAAGTTGTCAAATACTATAAACTGTGTTCTGTACAAGGTTGTGGGAAATGAAATCATAAATGAACACAGGGTCCAAACCCTGTTGCTATCATTGTCTGTAATAAAAGAGTTTGAATTTCAATAAAAGATGCTGAAATTTTTAAAAAAGGTTGTGTGGTGATTAATTTTAGTGTCAGCTTGAATGGATTAAGGGGTACTCAGATAGTAAAGCATTATTTCTGGATGTTTCTGAAACAGATGGGCATTTGAATTAGTGAACTGAATAAGGAAAATCCCTCTCATATCATGTGGGCAGAAATCATCAAATCGACTGAGGGTGCAGATAAAATAAAAAGGCAGGAAAAAAAGGTGAATTCTCACTCTCTCTTCTGGAACTAAGACACCTTTCTTCTGAATTCGGACATCGCCGTTACAGATTCTTCAGCCTCTGGATTATGGGACTTGCATTCGAAGGACCCTGGTTTCTCAGGCCTTGGGACTCAAATTGAGAGTTACACCACTGGTTCTGACTTGAACTGAGCCAGGCTACTACCGGCTTCTCTTGCTCTTCAGCTTGCAAAGGACCTATTGTGGTTCATAATCTTGTGAGAGAGTTCCTCTAATGAATCATGTTCTCTCTCTCTCTTTCTCTCTCCTTTCTCATTTGTATATATATTCTATGTGTTCTTTCTCTGGAGGATCCAACTATTACAGGGAATTATATAATACCTGATTTGTTCTATGTAGTTACAGTCAAGATGGACAAAATGATTGGATTTTGGGGGCATCGTTGGCGAGTTATGCAAGTTGGTAGGGGAAAAGATATGAAGTAAGAAGGAAACCTCAAAGATGAGTCCAAAGTTTTAAGTTAAGCAACTAGGCAAACATAATTTCTACTTTCCAAAGACTAGGGGAGTTTAGATTTGGTGGTGGGCAAGTTAAAAAAGTTGAAAATTTTATTTTAGTTATTTTAATGTAAGAAATTCTGCCAATGCAGAATATGTGCTCACAAATATTAGTTTCTTATTCCTGTTCTTTTTAACTTTAGACAATGCTTTCTCATATAGAAACTCTGTTATCCATCAAGGAGATAACTTATTATTCAAATCAATAAAAGAGAATGCATAAGAAAACTACATATACTGTCTAACAATATATACTGCTTACCTATTAAATATTAGTTACTATATTAAACGCTTGATAAATACATTGTTTAATTTTTAAAACAATTCTGCGATGTAGCTAACACTGAAAGATAATTTCCTGTGATTAAAAGAGCCCAAGTAATTCCCAATGGTGTGTTTTCGTCATAAGATGTGATAAGTTAGCATCAAATAAAGCTTTTTGAAATACAAATTATGTGGATTTTACTTGTCTCTCCAAACATCTTTTCCCCAGGACTTATTGCTCTTCCATTGTAATGTTCCTGTTTGATTACTATGACAAAGAGACAAGGCTATAATTGCAAAATTACAGACATGGAGAAAGTGGTTTGGTTTCGAGACAATTGTAGATTTTGTAATAATGGTAGAACATGATTTTTGCATGAAGTACTATTCATATATTTGATGAGAGTGGGAACATTCAGGGTGGTATGACCATACAGGAGGTCTATCTATTATGCTCTATATCAAAGAAAGGTAAAGTCACCATTTTAAAATTCTGAGGTTTTTTTTTCCCCTTAAAAACAAATCAGCTGCCAGAATGAATGTTAAAGGAGCAGATGTCTAATCTAGGACATTTTCCAATTTCTATTAAAATAATAAAGCATTTTACAAAATCTTCTATATAGGAGTTTATAAATGGTCAGCAACAATACAAAAATTTGCTTGACCAAAATATACATTCAAAGTATAATAAAATGGTAACTTTTGGCACTCCCCATATTATAACCAAAGCTACAGTGTTGTAAAGGCAATATTTCTAATTGCAATTAAATGAGATTGTATTGAATATAATTACTGTGTTTTTGGTTTTACTACTTCACATAAGTATAATTTTTTTTATTGTTGACTGTTTACATATTTTGTGTAGCTTCACATTTTCTAGATTTAATTACTTTTTAATCACTTAATTGACAGTTTATATATTGGATAAAATATTGTTACTAAATATCTGTGTCAGCAATTATGAATACAGTGATTTTTAAACCTAATCTCTGTTTTCTGAAGTAGCTTTTTAATGTTGTTTTATCTCTTTTTAAATTTGTGTTTAGGGTGCAACTTAATTAATTATGGAGATGAGATATGAGAATTAATAAACTTTATGCCATAGTATTTGTTAATCATTTTATCTGAATAAAGTAATATAATTTTATGAATTTATTTAAAACAGATTACTGACAAACATTTCTTATGTACATAGTGTTAATGGTTAGACCTTTTTATATTTTATAAAATAGTGAATTACCCTGATAGCATAACTGTCTTTATGTGTGGTACATCTGTGTGTGTATGTAGCTTTAAGGTTTACAAGTCATTAGCAAATATTAGAAGAATAAGATTGTGGTCTATTAATTAATAATCTTTTCGTTCTTATTTCTTTTACTCTGTGCCACTTCTCACCCTCAATACTTAGCTTTTTATACTTTGGTTTTCATGTGTCAGTAAATTGTTCACCTTTAATATTTTAAAGTTAAGGATCTGGAATGAATGTGTGTGTGTGTGTGTGTGTGTGTGTGTGTATGATATACATATATGTATATATATTATATGTGCATATATATTCATATTTCCTGAGACAGAAATAATTTTTTCACTTTTTATTAAGAGAAGTCCAATATCTTAATGATACACTAGGACATTAGAACAGGTTGATGCTAGAATAAGTTTCAGAAAAAGGCCTGCTTTCTGCTGCTTTACCTCCAAACTAAGCTTGTATTTTTTTTTTTTTCAAACTAAGCTTCTAAACAGCAAGTTGGAGGTAGAGCAAATGAAAAAGTAGATGTTTGGAACATCTGCTCAGTTGGGTCATGATAGGCTAACTTCCCGGGTAACATAAAAGAAAACAGATGAGGCTCACAGAGAAGAAAAGTGTCCAGGCTAGTGTACAACAGAATGGTTATGTATAGTGTATGAGAGGATAAGATGGAAGCATACACAGTTCCTAGACAGCCCAGAAAGGAAAAAGAAACAAAATCATCCTTTTCCCTTTTCTAAGAGAGTATGGCACTGAAAGTCAGTGAAAGGAGACCTTATTTTCAGAACAAGCGGAATTTGAAAGAGTGTGCTGAAAAATAAAATGTTAAGAATTGTGGGAATGCAAACTTTTAAATGAATGGCAGCATAAAGGATCAGACAGAAATATGGGAAACTCGCTAGATGCTAATTTGGATTCACAACAACCTAGGATAATAAACCAAATGGTCTCTTTACTTTGTTTTGGCATTTAGGCAACATTCACCTAGGTGCACATTGCAAGTTAATGTTAAGGGAGACAAATAATATGACAAAAAATGTATGCATATAATACATTTATCCTGACTTGTATAAATTTAATTTTATCCTACAAACACTTATATGAAAGTATAGTATGTACTTAAATTTAAGATTTCTCCCCACAACATCTAAATGAGTTATTGAGAGACTATGACCCTCTGGTTTACATGATGCATTTAACTGAGGAATAGGGAGGTTAAGGGACTTAAAATACTGACTCAGACATTAACAGAGATGATGTTTAAATTCAGGTTTTCTTTTGATCATTAATCTAGAGCAAGGTTCAGTGATGCAGTACATTCTCACAATGATAGACAGAAACAATGACTAAGTATGATCAAGTAAAACGTAGTGACAAATTATGCCTCTAAGAGTTTAACATTTTAGCTGCTCAAGGAAGGCTCAATGCTGAGGTTTGATTGAATTTGTTTATGCTGACAGTACTGTATATCTAGTAATTTTTATTCCTTCCCACAGATCTGAAGTTGTCAAATACTATGAACTGTTATCTATATTATGTACTATAAAAATGAATTTCCTATTTCTACTTTTAGCATAGAAAATGAAATACTGCATTAAGAAAAGGCAACCAGATATATAAAATTTATAAAATCTGTATTCTGATTTATGTACAAAGAGTAAGGCAATTTTAAAAAGCAAGGTAGACCTAACTTCTCAAGTTTTTTCTGTCATTGAGCATTACTTCTTTCAGTAACTATAAATTTAAGGAAAAATAAGCATCTTAACATCTAACTTTTTTTGCTTGACTATATATCAACATAAATATTTTATTTAGATGGTGTGTGTGTGTTTTATACTTGAAGAATAAAATATTTTTAGTGTAATTGATAGGTTTAGATATTTGTGTTCTAATTAAAAATTTGGAGCTTAAAAACCAAAATTAAATAATAAGAACAAAATAAAAGTGTAAGTATTCATATGTCCATTAATTTTTAAATCCCAAAGCATTATAACTATATTCAAACATTATATTGAAAAGGTGTTGATAAACTTCACTACATAGCCAAAACTTTCATAGCAAACAAAAGCGGAAGTTAGAACTCCAAAGGAAAATAGGAGGAATGGTACAGGGAAAACAGGAGGGAGAGGAAGATACTGATTCTTGTGATCTCACTTTTTCTTACTTCACTTAGTTCTAGCAGGAGTAACTACAGATAATAGGACACATATGAAAGTTCTGGACTTGTAGATATATAAGTGATAGAAAAATTGTCTTTTGCTGAACTTAACACAAAAGTTTTCCACGGAGCTGCACCCCATGAGGAAGTTCACGTGGAATTTCTACATGGTCTGGATGAGTTTCTGACATGGGCAGCGGTACCTGTGAATGTGAAATATTTAATTGTTCGCATTCTATGTCTGAAAGGGGAAATCCTAATTACCTATCAGCATGCATGCATAATTCATTCATTTGTTCTACGCACTCTGTGCTCTGCCTGAGATTGGTGTTGATTTGCTATCTCTTATGTCTTCCTCTTCTTCCATCAGTCTGTAATGATTAATTTTATCTTATTATTTTACATTTTAAAATCAGATCAGTGATTTATTTGCAGTCTCCCACTGATGATTTGTATGTATAACTTGACATGATCATGAGGTACCCAGACATTTGGTCAAACGTTATTTTGGATGTGTCTTTAAGAATGTTCGGGTCGAGGCTGCGGTGGCCAGGAGCGGCCACTGCACTCCAGTCCAGGTGACAGAGTGAGACTCCAACTCAAAAAAAAAAAATAATGTTTTTGGAGGAGATTAACACTTAAATTGGCGAATGAGTAAAGTAGATTGACCTCCCCAGTGTGGATGAGGCTTCAATTTGGAGACTCACCCTGCTGATCATGGGATGCATCAGATCCCGTAATTGCATGAATCAGTTCCACCTATAAATCTCTCTCTCCCTCTATGTCTCACTCTCTTTCTTTCTAAATTTATATACATGTATATGTACATATATATATATCTCCATTCCCAAACATCTCTCTTCCTCAGTCTTTCTTTCTACTCATCTTATTTCCAGCTTGTATGCGATGTCTTCCTTCCACTCTTCCTCTCTTTTTCTTTCTTTGAGTTAATATATCTATCTGGAGGAATGTTTTCTCTAGTTAATATTTAAATACACACCCTACTTCATAAACTGTATGCTTTATAATTTTCTCAGAAATTTCTTTCTAAGGAGGATCATTATAAATATATTTGAATATTAAAAGTAGGATCTATGAATGTGGAGTATTTTTTCCAGAAATCCATCTTTAGAACAAAGGGTATATACATACTACAAATACACTCACACACAGTTAAATATTTCAGTTGATTGTGTGTCTATATACATACAATCTTTACACATATTATCTGAGTCCGACACTTGCAGTGAAATTTAAGGTTTTTATTCTAATTACACATTTAAAGGGAGTATTGAAAATATATTTATCTCCCAAGGTATCTGTCTATAATTTGAAGCAGTATCTGCATAATTAGTTTCATCATACATATAGTTCATTGACCTGCCGCTATTAAATTCTGAAATCACATATCGACAAGGCATTTCTATTTTTTACTATAAAAATACAATAACTACAGTGAAACATTTCCATTAAATGGTCAAATTATTTGTAGTATTTATGATCTCCCTTTAAGATAATCATTAGTCTTCTAATTTTCAAATATAGGCTTTTAAAGCTATTGTTTAATGCATGAAGTAATTCTATTTTTGTGTTAAGATTTTGGATTTTTTGCTACTAAAATTTTGCCAACTTTTCTCATATATTACTGTTATGTTTGGAACATTTTCCGTGTGGTAATGAAAATCATTTGTTTTCTGTCTGATTTTGCATTAAATATCTGATCAGTTGGAACTATTTTTTGATCATCTTAATCAACATCATTTATAGCTCTTTTGTTTGATGGGATTGTTTTTCAAAACAAATATAGCTATTTGGTGGACATATTAACTCTTAAATCACACACAGTTATGGTGGCTGGATGTGAATCTATGAGAGGTGTGGCAACAATGTCACATCTTAATTATATTCATTTGTTTCAAAATATGATATTCACCAGCAGTTGAAATGTCTTTCTGTACTTACTTTTCTATAGCTGGAAACTAATATTTATTTTCATTCTTTCCTTCTTTTTTCTTTGCATGTACTATTTACCATATTTTTATGTGGTTATTTTCTCTGAGGGTTGGGTGGGCATATTACTTTCTTAATGACTCTTCCTTTTATAACAAAAAACGATTTCAAGTGTTAGCTGTGATCACTCTGTGAACTTAGTATTTTTAAAAAATGCAGTGGACATTATTTGGAAACATATGAGGTCTCAGATTCTGTGTTTGGCACACAGTTTTCTTTTAATTAAAAAGTAACATTAATTTATCCTCTAACAGCTTACACATATTGTTGGGGATGGTGTGAAGCAAATACATAAGCACAGAAATAGTACCCTATCTAACAAGTACATTTACTGAAAGTATATGTAAAATCCAACTTGGTGTTATATCAAACTTCATTGACACGTTAAAAAAAAATACTCCTTAAAATGAATGAACTAAAATGAGAAATAGGAGTGGAACATACATAGAGTGAAAAAGATATTTATTTACACTTATGCTAAAAAGTAAAACTAAAAATTGTAGTATCTTGCATTTAACAAAATATGAGTTATTTTTTTTATTAATATTGATTATTGCCCTAAAGCCTGAGTCCAGTGGCAATTTTTAAAAATCTTTTCAACAGTATGTAAAACAGTATAACAGATTTTCCATTTCATATTTGACTTTTCATCAAAATTGTAAAGGGAATTATTTATTTTTCATAAATAGTCAAGAAATGCCTTCATTGTCTAAGGAACTTTTTAAATTCTGTTTTTTTTTTTTTTAAGCATCTACCAGTCTTGATCTTGATTTTTTTTTTTTTGCTGTGACTTTTAGCATGTATGCAAGTTCATTTTTATATATTTGATGGGATTCTATTTTAATGCTATATTTACAAATTTATTTTGCAATTTTTTACACTGCATATTTATTACATATCTCATGATCAGCAAAAATTCATTCACAGACAGATTGATATTATAAGTAAAAAACAGTATCTAGACTTGGAAAAAAGACTTTTTAAAATGGACTACTTTGCTAAGTGGTCAGTTTAATATTATTTATTTGTAATGGTTATTTTTGTTTCAATACCCAGCAGAAACTTAAGTTAGTAATACTTGTGTAATGTAGATTTCTGAGCAAGACCAAACAAGAAAGTACTAGGGCAAGAAAAGGGAAGGACAGGACATCTGGACAGATGGAGCAACATAAGAAAAGCCAGATAAATGTGATAATATAATGTATTTGTGAAATAGCACAAGTCTGCACTTACATAATTGGTGATATATGAAGAAAGCAGAGCAAGGTGTTAGAGATATATGTAGCAACAAGCCTAACATACTAAAAGTGATGTATTTTATTATATAGAAAAAAGAGAAAACATTGGAAATTTTGAAATTGAGAATGACTTTTTCGGACTGTGTTTAAGATAGAGGTTATGCTGAAGGCAAGATGGATGGACTTGATAGGGAAACAAAAAAGAAAATAAGACAAGTCACGGGTAGTTACAGCAATCATAATGGAGTGTCGGTATGTTAAGATTGATTGACACATAAAATTAACCACCAGAAGTGGTCAGGACAAGGACAAAGGGATGAATCTACTACATAACAAAGACGCAAAATAAGAAAGACTTGTAATAGATTGACTGTATGTGAAAACTTAATGAAAGGAAGACTTGTAGGCAATAGCAATTTTTTGGTTTGGGAGACTGAACGATGATGAAGGCAGAAATGAGAAGTGAAAATCAGAAGAGAAGGAACAGGTTTGGTCAGTCACATGCAGAACCTGAAATTTCTGTGGCAAATATAGGTAAGGATAATACTATAGGAAAAAGGACATATAAGTCTGAAGCACATATATGAAAACTGTGCTGGGAATTTGATTCTGTTATGCATGTGTCATTGAAGAAGAAGTGAAAGAAAAGGATTCCTAAAGTACAAAAATGTAATTTTAAAAATGGGTGGATGGAGATGTATTTATACAACAAAGTAAGCTAAAATTAATTGTTTAGAGGACATAGTAAAATTGTATTTTTATATGGAACATTCACATTGAGATAATCTGAAAAGACAGAGAAAATCTAAAATTATTTGCCTGCTATGTATGTCATTCGGAACCCAATCTAGAGATTGGTTAGCATTTGAAATGCAAGTAGTGCTTGAAGTAATGAGAATAAATAAACGTCCTAGGGAATATGTATTGATGGATAAGCAGAAATTTAGAGAGAAAAGTAGAATAAATGGCCATTGAAGAATGATGCTAAATAAGGCTTTCATAAAAGAAATCTAGAATTAAGATGAAAGAAGAAGCAATAGGGCCAATAAAAAATGTTCAGAAACAATCCAAAGTCATAAAACATTTTATGAAGACGCTTTCATGGGCAATATACAGTGTACCCTAGATTCTTCTGTAAGAGAAAGATGAGAAAGTACCTAATAAAATGACAACTCATGGAATCCATATGACTTCGTTGTGAAAATATTATCTGGGAGAAGAGGAGAAGTTGTATTAATAGGCAGAGATAATAATAAAATTGTGACATCCAATTCATGGAATGCTACAGTTGAGTAAAGAGATGGGGGAGGAGTTCTTGTTTTTTTCTTGGGAAAAGGCCTGAGCATCTTTTGAGACTAAATTATCCAGTCAAAGCTGAGCAATTGATTATGTAATTGAAAGAGATTTTTAAATAGAATAGGTGTGGATTTGATTAGGAAAACCAGTGGAGAAATAGGCTTTAATGAGGAATCCTGGTAAAGGGGGGTGTGTGTGCATGCATGTGTGTGTGTGTGTGTGTGTGTGTGTGTGTGTGTAAAATTTGTTTACTGTACACAAATATGAAAAATGATACAATTCTCATCCAATGGTTTCAATTTTCTTGAAAGGAGTAGGACAGGGGTAATCAGGAAAAATGGTGATATTAGCAGAAAAGCTATGATGTGCAGACATCATTAAAGGACATTAAAAGACAAAATGAAGAATAGTGCCAATATTCCTACACACTTTATAAATCATGTCTCTAAAGTCATTCAGCAGTATTTGCATCTCTAATAGGTATTAAATTATTGCATGTATAGTTGAAGAAAATAGACTATAAGATTGATTAAACTTTACAATTGTTCGGGGATAATTTTTTTCTCTCTTTATAAACCAAGCAAAGATTATATGCCTAATTTTGGCATATGCTAGTTGTAAATAAATAAATCCAGTAAAGGTCATGTCCACAGAGGGCCGCCAAGAATGGTGAATCAGTTATTAACTTCTATTTTCTTAGACTCTGCCTTCAGAGTAAGTGTAGGCACGGAGACCCACAATGACAACCTGAAAATAGAAGTCAATCTAAGATCATAGATTAGACTACATTTGCTCTCAGTTTGGTACCTGTCTATGAGAAAGGCTGCTTCAAATTTACCACCCCAAATCAGTGGAATTATAATACTGTACAGGAATTATCCTGCTGATAAAAACTTTTGCTGGAATTTCAAGAAGAATAACAAAAACAGAATACTCTAGAAGCCCTTTCTGAAAACAGTGATGCCTTTTGAGGGTTTTGCTGTTATGACAATTGTTATTTTCTTTACAGAAGAGTACCAATGGCCAGAAGGTCTTCAAAAACTGATACCAAGAATGAAAAGGGAAGGTATGAGACAAAATGAATTTTGATAAACACCAAAGCTAAAGACAGAATTGTCTTATTCATGTCTCTCATTCCAAGACACACACATAAGCACACTCATACACATACACAGAATATGCATAGCTAGTGAGAATACTCATTTCGTGAGATGAGATAACCCCTCACCTATTTTGATAAGGAAGAATAACTATGTCTCCCCAAAAATCAGTAGGTTTTTGAAATTGTCCTTTCAATGATGTTCTTTCTATTTCCATGGAAATAGCTTCTTAGAAGATGCCTGGATGATTTTATTTAGAATTACTGCCAAATATCTCTTAAGAATGAATAAATAATCTGACTAACGTATTTGCACACTGTTGACAGAAATGGAAAACAATCATTGCAACCATTAACACCATCTGAGCACAGTTAATATAGGGTCGGTCACCTCAAACCTGTGTATTTCCTTTTCTGTTACAATATCCATGCCTAAAACCTGTTTTTATTTATGACACTGCCTTAAGTTCAAGTTTTCTATCTATCATCTCTAAAAGGCAACTCTATCACTGATGTTCAGCTGCTAAAAACAAATATAACACTCTACTGGTTATTTACAGTCAGCATCTCTTCTGACTGCTTGATAACTGTCCCATACTGGTAGTCATGTATTTAGTTTAAATACAGCCTGTAATCCCAGCACTTTGGGAGGCCAAGGCGAGTGCATTACCTGAGCCTGCGTGTTCAAAACCCGCCCGGGCAACTTGGCGAGACCTCGTCTTTACAATAAATAAAAAATTAGCCAGGTGTAGTAGCGAGGGCCTGTAGTTCCGGCTACTTGGAAGGCTGAGGTGGAAGGATTGCAGGAGCCCAGTAGGTCGGGTCGAAGCTACGGTAGCTGGGAGCGTGCCACTGCACTCCAGTCTGGGTGACAGAGTGAGACTCCAACTCAAATAAATAAATGAATGAATAAATAAATAAATAATGTGCACATTTAGACTTACAGAGTAATGTTTTTCCTTCAGCTGCCCAACTTTTCTAGAATGTACTGTGTAATTTCTACTGATGGTCAGCAAATGGTTCTTCAGCTTTCTTGATTTTAGTAAGATATAACTATTACCCGTGGTTCTTACTTTCCTGATCACTTAATAGTATCATTTTTCTCTCATGCTCATGCCACCTATAACTCAGGGTATGAAGACGAAGTTGGTATCATGCTTACTTGAAACAAATTTTCAAAACATTGCTTTGCTATCATGTGGTAAAAAGTCTGGTTACTTTTAGAACATCACTTGCTGGTTACTTTCAGACATGCCATGTTATGTGTCTTTTGCATCTTCACGCCCTTCACATAAATATTATCTATCTAACTGGCATCCATCAACAGCCTAAGCCTCTACACACATTCCCATACTGTTTGAAAACTCCTCTCACATTAACATATATTATTTAAACATCTGTGATTGGCCCATCCATCATATTCCTCCTATTCCATTCCACTTCAGCAATCTATATGACCAGTCTCGAGTTAGAATTATTTATCATACAAAATCAAATCGTTTTTTACATTGCAAACTCAAACATGCTATTTTCTAACTGCAACCTCTTACCTTGCACAATATGCTTATTCAAGTACGTTCTCTCCAGTTCTTTTTCTTCATCAAATTATTCTACCCTCTAACATATCCACTTACACTTTAGCCATCATCAACCTCAATTATGTGGTTATTTTCTGAAGAGATCACTTTATTGATATCCTCTGCCTACACTTAGTTCTCTGACAAAATATTAAACTGTTATCATCTAGCTCTAATTTGATTCTATTTCAACGCGGCCATCTGTCTTATCCATATGCATGAAGTAAGGTGCTTCTAAATAAAACAAAATCACATAAATTAGAATAAAACTATGACTTAGATCGATCATATCAGTCTCAATTAGGCCTTAACACTTTCAGGAAATATTACTATGGTGACAGATTTGGGTAGCCTAGAGGAACATTTTGGATGGCATCTGGCACAAGAGTTTTTGTCAAAGCAGGGTTAGAGACTTTGGCAAAGGGGTTGACTTCCACATACTGGGAAACTCGAAAACAGCATGTATTTCTACAGTGGGAGCAAATCTGTAAATCTAAAAATACTGAGGGATTCTTCCATGCAGAACCTCTGGAAACAAGCAGTCATGCCGACACTGCCCCTTGAAACTGTTTTCGAACTTCTGGCCTCCATACTCGTTAGAGAATAAACTTTTATTCTTTCAAGTCATCAAATTTGTGGTAATTTGTTACAGCAGCTATAAAACTAACATACGGTAGTTCCCCCTCGTCTGCAGTTTTGCTTTCTGAGGATTCAGTTACCTGTAGTTCACCTTGGTCAAAAAATACAAAGTGGAAAATTCAAAAAACAAAACAAAACAACAACAAGCATTGAACAACTTCCTATGGTTGTTTTTTCTTGTTATGTAGTCACTTATTTTATTAGACTATATGTGCAATAGGCAAGATAAGGTCTCCCAGATGTATGCATGTTAATCTCCAGAAACTGTGCATGTATTAACTCACATGAAAAAGGAAATATTTAGATAAGGTCATTATATACGTTGAGGTACAGAGACTATCTTGGATTATACAAGGTGATTCAATCTGATCACATGATTTTTAAAAATCAGAGAACAGTTTCTGTATTAGTCTAGAGTCTTGTGATGTGAAAGAATGGTCAGATAAATGCAATGTTGCTGCTCTGAAGATATAGGAAGGGTGCCATGAATCAAGGAATGTGAGTGGTCTTTAAAAACTGGGAAAACAAGGAAACAGAGCCTCCTAGAAGGAACACAGACCTATCAAAACCCTTATTCTAGCTTCTTGGGACTCATGTCAGACTTCTAACCAATATAACAATATGATAATGATTTATATTGTTTTAACTACTACACTGATGGTAGTTGGGTAGAGCAGGAATAGAAAACTACAAAATAAGATAAATTAAGCCAAAATATTAATTTTAGGTATGATTAGAAATGTTATGTTGAGTCATCCACTACCACCTATTTGACTTTAGAATTTTTATGAAGAGGCAATTTATGCAATCTGCATGCAAAGCTAATGAGATATATTGTTTCTATCATTTTTAATTAACTCACAGTTTATGCAATTAAACCTTTATGCAATTGACTCAAACAATAACTGCTTGCATTGCTATAGTTTAGTGGAATGTCTTATATCTGGTAAGGTCATTTACATAGTTGCACTTTGCTAATTTATAGTTGAAGTAGCTATTTGTGAATTTTTATTCTTCCACATATATTTTAGAGAAGGTTCATCAAATTTTAAAATAAATACTCAAATGGAATTTTATTAGACACAATTGAATTTGAAAATTATTTGGAGATAAACAGCATTTGGTATATTATGTCATTCCATTTAGTATTATGAGATGTCTTTACATTTATCTGAATATTTTCTTAATTCTTTATTTAAAAAATGTTTTAAAGTTTTTTGAGTGGATATAATATGGATGTTTGGATTAATTTGTAGATTATTATTGTTTTTGCTATTATACTAGATGGAAAAATTATTAGTTAAGACTCCATCAGGGAATCAGAACCAATATGAGCTATATAAAATAAAAGTTTTATTATATTTATAAACTTTTCACGATCATGGAATCTACTGAAAATTCTCTGCGTGGCTGAATGTTTCTTCTGCAAATGATGTTGGCTTTGAAAAAAATATAGGTCAGTTAAGCCTGTAGCTGTAAGGAAAAAGTGGATGTATAATGGAGAAAAGCAAAGACAAACAAGAAACCTATAAAGACTAATTAAACCGGGCTCGGTGGCTCAACCTGTAATCCCGCGCCTTTGGGATGCTGAGGTGAGTGGATTGCCTGAGCCCGGGGGTTCGAGATCCGCCTGGGCAACTTGGCGAGACCTCATCTCTACAATAAATAAAAAATTAGCCAGGTATGGTAGCACGCACCTGTAGTTCCAGTTACTTGGAAGGCTGAGGCAGAAGGATCTCCGGAGCCCAGCAGGTCGAGGCTGTGGTGGCTGGGAGCGGCCACTGCACTCCAGTCTTGGTAACAGAGTGAGACTCCAACTCAAAAAAAAAAAGACTAATTAAAAGCAAGAAATATACGGTAGAACTTAGAGTTATGAAGTAGAACATACTTACTGTGACAGTGAACATGCATGTACCTGCATGTGCCTCTCACCACTCCAGCCTTGAGAATTCAGAAAAAGTTAACATCCTTTTCCAAATTTTGGAATGCCCAAACTCCTGTTCTAGGACTTGGGGAATCTATAAAAGGAGATCCAGTGGTAGCTAGAAAAGTTATGCACCTGGCTTTTACTGACACCAAATAGGTAATTTAGTAGATTTTGATAATGTGCTTTAGCTTCCACCATGCTTAGGGCTTGAAAGAAATTTCAGAGCATAAAAACTGGTTTCTGCTTTATTTCAAATTACCAAATCTCATGCAAATTTCAAACATGGTTGACCATATTGTAGGCTAGGAATAAAAAGAAATTTACAAAATATGATTCCAACTTTCCTAGGTTTGTACCACAGTGTCTATTTTTTTAAAATTTTATTGTTTTGTTGTTTAATAATAAAGTAAAATAAAATTGATTTTTAAGTGATCTTGTAGATATTACCTTTTTGAACTCTCTTTTTTATATTATATATTTTTTACTTTGAAAAAGCCCTTCTTTTTTCTTTTTTTTTGAGTTGGAGCCTCACTCTGTCACCCAGACGAGTGCAGTGGCCGCTCCCGGCCACCGCAGCCTCGACCTGCTGGGTCCGGCGATCCTTCCGCCTCAGCCTTCCAAGTAGCTTCCAAGTAGCAGCCTTACAGGCATGCACTACCACACCCGGCTGATTTTTTGATTTATTGTAAAGATGAGTTCTCGCTGCCCAGGCGGGTCTTGAACCCACGGGCTCAGGCAATCCACTCACCTCAGCCTCCCAAAGGCATGGGATTACAGGCTGAAAAAAACCGGCTCTAAAAAAACCTTCTTATATATATGCAAATAATGTTTCTTGGAAAGAAAGACGTTAGAACATATATGGTTTTTATTTTAGTATGTATATTAAATGGACAAAAGTTGCATATAAATATTTAGGGTATCCATGAACTATCTAGCTTATTTTAAAAACTTGCTAATTCTGTACCTGATTTACTAGAAAAATAAACAGATACTTTAAAAATAATGACCAATTATGTCATCCTTCCTAATCCTGACATCCTTATTATTTTTGTTGTTCTTTATAGGTTTTTTTTTTATCTTTTTCCTTTCAGCATTGACTGGGGTTTTTATAACTGTGTTAAATAAACATTAAGGTAGTAATCCCTGTCTTTTTCGTCAATTTAAAGGCAATTCATCTTAAAGATTTTGAGATGAGGAGAGTATCCCCCTGATTATTTTGTAGTTCTAAATGCAATCACAAGTGTCTTTACAAAAGAGAGGTGAAGGGAGATTTAAGTGTGTAAGAGGAAAACGCAATGCAGTGATGGACGCAGAGAATGGAATTACCAGCTTTGTATACAGAGGGAGAGTTCAGAAGCCAGGGAATACAGGGTTGGCCAGAGACTCAAAAAGGCAAGGGAGTGGATTATACTCTCAGAGCTTCCAGAAAGAACCAGTCCCTTGACACCTTAACTTTAGCCTAGTAAAATGAACTTTAGACTTCTGGTCTCCAAAATGTAAGAAAATAAATGTGTGTTGTTTTAAGCCATGGTGTTTGTGGTAATTTGCTAGAGCAGCCAAAGAAAACTTACATAGTTAAACTATAACAAAGAAAAACAAAAAAGATCAGAAAAATAATCGTATAAAATTTCACGTCAACAAGGATAAACTGAAGCCATCTCCAGGAATCCATCTGCCTTCATGAAAAAAGAAAATTCAGATTTGAAGTCAGTAGTTCGGATCGGTGAACGAGAGTGTTTTTGGAGCTTAAAAGGAATATTTTAAGAGCAACTTCTGAACTGAGAGATAAGAAGTGACAAGAACTTTATATTTTGAAGATCATTTCTTGCTAAGTCTGTTTCTTTCTTTAGTCAGATACATCTGAGAAGCAACTATTATCCTTTGTAAAAGGCTGTGTGGGAATGAATGGCTCTTAATTCCTCACTGATTTCAGACAAGTGCATTTAACATATATCTCAAATCTATGAAACATAATTAAAGCATTAGAAAATGGGTGATTAAAATATCAAAAGAAAATAGTTTAAGAATAATACAAAAATGTTTTAAAATATTAATTAGAAAATTAAACACAATTCATAGTAATGAAAAAAGCAATTGAAAATCATTAAAAGAACTTGAGTTTTGAGATAAAATATTAAGAGGGTGGGGATAGATCCTTGGCCTCTAGCCTTTATCTCTTTCATTTTAGTGAATACAAATCACTTGTTCTTCAAGTAATCTTTCAAGAAATTCCCTGGCCAGCTGTTTAAAGCCTGAAATGGATTCATATTACTTCTACTAGGTCATATAAATTCATGAATTTGAATGCTAATGATTATGCTTGTGTGCTTTTCTTTTCTTTTTTCTTTCTTTTTTTTTTTTAATTTGAAGACTAATGGCTTTCTTCAGTTTTTCAAAGAAGTATACTAAGGCCATTCCAATGTTTAACAAAATCTTCCTTTCACTTTTTTTTTTTTTTTAATAAGAAAGTACTTTAACTTAGAGGATTCTGGCTATGATTTTTAAAAACAGATTAAATGTTTAGATTCACAGCAATAAGTCTATAGAAGTTTACATTGGTAATTTCTCAGGAAGAGAACACATTATGTATATATCTAAAATCAAATATTCACATTTGAATGGATAATTTCTTTCATAGTTAGACAATTTCTAGCTGGAGATATGGGCACTTAAATGTTCTAAAGTCTAAGAAAATTGATCATTTTAGCTATCTTGCAGAATGAAATGTGAATCAATCACAGTCCAATTGATAGAGGAGCAGTCTGAATTAATCATTAAAATGTTCAACAGACATTTGCAAGAAATAATTTTAAGCTTCAAAAAGATGAGGCTTTTTTTGAGTTCTCAATCCAGCATTGAAGGTGCTCGGTGATGTCTCTCCTCTCTGATTGGGTGAAGAATCCAAGGACCCCTATCCCTTTGCATGTTCTTGTGTCATTATTCAGCTCTTATCTCTGTCAGAAGAAAAATCTCTCTGCAGCCTCACCAAGTCTCAGACATGTGTAAGGATATGATTTTACCTTTTCTTTTTGGAAAATTGCCATTTAACACACCTCATCACATTGTTTGCTTTCTGCTGTTTAGTTCAAGGGACATTTAAAAATCATCTGCTTATAGAAGGAAACTGTCAGGGGAGGGGAGTGGGATTGACAGTTGAGGGAAACTGCTAGGGGAGGGAGGGGTATGCCTCATCAACAAGGGTATCTGAATAATCAACATTTGAATACCTAACCCTGAATTGTAACTCACATCTTTATAATAAAAAAAAATCTATTTTTTTAAAAGACAGCTTTATCTTTTATAAAATAATGCAAACAAAAAAGTCATTTTTTTGAATTTCGCATTTAAAATAGAGCGTTATGATGTATATACAGTTTCTTTGGAATACCATGTTTTCATTCACAACACGGGCAAGCCCAAATACCTCCAAGGGTTAAATTTTCTTTCTTTTTTTTTTTTTTTAAATCAGCCAATATAGCCTTTATTTGTAAATTGCTTATTTTAATTTTTTAATTTTAATCAATTTTTTTAAAATGATATTGTGGGGTACAGTTAAGGGCTAGGTATACAAATATGCTCCATTCAGGCACTCTTGTTGATAAGAGGTCTCCCTGTCCCCAGACAGATATTTACTACCATTAATCCGATCTCCCTTCTCCTCCCACCCCCCATAGTTTCCCACCACTGTCAGTCATTTTCATATAGTATTACGTGGGATGTTCAAGGTCCACTATATGAGTAAGAACACGTGATACTCAGATCTTTGTTTCTGTGAGAGATCACTCAGAATTATAGACTCCAGTTCCAGCCAGGTTGCTGCAAAATTCATGATTGTGTTCTTTTTTATGGCTGTATAGTATTCCATCATGTATATGTACCACATTTTTTTAATCCAGTCCTCTTTTGATGGGCAGCATGGTTAATTCCAGGTTCTTGCTATTGTGAACAATGCTGTGATAAACATACATGTGCAGATATCTTTTTTATAGAGTGATTTGAGTTCTTCAGGGTATATTCCCAGTAGGGGGATTGCGGGGCCATATGGAAGGTCGAGTTTTAGAGTTTTTAGGAATTGCCACACTGATTTCCACAGAGGCTGCACTAGTTTACACTCCCACCAGCAATATAGAAATGTTCCCTTTTTGCCACATCTTCTCCAGCATCTGTTATTTTTTGTTATTGATGATGGCCATTCTGACTGGAGTTAGATGGTATCTCAGTGTAGTTTTGATTTGCATCTCCTTGATGACTAGTGAGGTTGAACATTTTTTTCATGTATCTATTGACTACTTGTATGTCTTCCTTTGAGAAGTGTCTGTTCATATCTTTTGCCCACTTTGTAATGGGGTTGTTTGTTTTTTTCTTTTCAGCACGCTTGAGTTCCTTGTAGATCCTTGATGTTAGGCCTTTGTCAGACCTGGAGCTGGCAAATATTTTTTCCCAGTCTGTAGGCTCTCTCCCTGCTCTCTTGATGGTTTCTTTGGCTTTGCAGAAGCTTGTCAGTTTAATAGAGCTCCCACTTGTGTATCTTATCTCTTATGGTCTGTGCATTTCGGGTTTTGTTCAGGAATTGGATGACATTTTTCAATTCCTATGAGGGTATGTCCTACATTTTCTAAGGTTCTTGTGGTTTGAGATTTTACATTTAGGTCTCTGATCCATTTAGAGTTAATTTTTGTGTATGGGAATAGATAGGGGTCCCGTTTTAATCTTCTGCCTATGGTTAGGCAGTTTTCCCAGCACCATTTACTGAATAGGTTCTCCTCTCCCCAGTGGTGGGTAGTAGAGGCTTTGTCAAAGATGAGTTGGTTGAGAAATTGAGGTTTCGTTTCTGGAATCTCAATTCTATTCCATTGGTCTATATGCCTGTTCTTGTACCAATACCAGGCTGTTTTGGTTATTGTAGCTTTGTAGTAAAATTAAAAGTCTGGTAGTGTGATATCTCCTGCTTTGTTTTTTTTGTTTGTTTGTTGTTTGTTTGTTTGTCTGCTGAGGATTTTTTTGCCTATTCTTGGATGTTTGAGTTTTCATATGAATTCCTGTGTTGTTTTTTTCTAGATCTGAGAAGAATGTTGCTGGTAACTTGATGGGTATTGTGTTAAATCTGTAGATTGCCTTAGGTAAGATGAACATCGTAACAATGTTGATTCTTCCAATCCATGAGCATGGGATATTTTTCCACTTGTTTGTGTCATCTTTGGTTTCTTTGAGCAGTGTTTTATAGTTTTCATTGTAAAGATCTTTCACATCTCGGGTTAGGAAGATGCCAAGGTATTTCTTTTGTGTGTGTGTGGCTATTGTGAATGGGATTATGCTTTTTATTTGGGATTCTGTTTGTTTATTATTGGTGTAAAGAAATACGATTGTCTTTTGCACATTCAATTTATACCCTGAGATTTTGCCAAAGTCCTTTATCAGTGTAAGGAGGTTTTTGACAGATTCTCTTGGATTTTCAAGGTATACAATCATGTCATCTACAAAGAGAGAGAACTTGATTTCCTCTTTTCCTATTTGGATACTGCTGATCGCCTTCTCTTTTCTGATTGCGTTAGCCAGGACTTCCAAAACTATATTGAACAGGAAAGGTTAGAGTGGGCATCCTTGTCTTGTTTCAGTTTTCAGGAGAAATGGTTCAGGAGAAACCCACTCCTGACTATGGGTTTCTTGTAGATGGCTTTTACTATTTTGAGGTATGTTCCACGTATGCCTAGATGTTCGAGTTTTTATCAAGAAGGGGTGCTGGATTTCATCAAAAGCTTTTTCTATATCTAATGACATAAACATGTGGTTTTTGTTTTGACATAAGTTGATGTGTTTAATTACATTTATGATCTTATGAATGTTGAACCAGGCTTACATCCCATGGATGAAGTCTACTGGGTCATGATGGATGATTTTTGAGATGTGCTGTTGAATCTGGTTTAGTAGGATCTTGTTGAGGATTTTAGCATCTATGTTCATCAACTATATTGGCCTGTAGCTCTTTTTCTTTGTTGGGTCTTTACCTGACTTGAGTATCAATGTGATGGCAGCTTCATAAAATGAACTGAGGAGAGTTCCGTTTTTCTCAATTGCCTGGAATACTTTCAGTAGAATTGGTATCAGTTCCTCCTTATATGTCTTGTAGAATTCTGCTGGAAAGCCATCTGGTCCAGGGTCAATTTTTGTAGGTAGTTTTCTTATGACATAGTCAATTTCCTTGATTGTTATTGGTCTATTTCGGGACTCAATTAATTCTTGTTTCAACATAGGCAAGTTGTGTGATGTCAGAAAGTCTTCTATTTTCCTAAGGTTTTCAAGTTTGTTTCCATACAAGTGTACATGGTAGTCTCTAATGATCTTTTGTATTTCTTCAGGGTCAGATGTGACTTCATCTTTTGTGTTTCTGATTGAGTTTATTTGGACTTTTTCTCTCTTTTCCTTGGTCCATCTAGCTAGGAGACCAACAACCATGTTTATCTTTTCAAAGAACCAGCTTTTTGCTTCATTGATTTTTTTTTTGTATTATCTTTTTGTCTTCTATGTTCTAGATTTGGGCTTTTATTTTGGTGATCTGAATTCTTCTGCTGAAGTTAGGTTTTGGTGGTCTTGCTTTTTCAGCTTCCTTACGTGACCTGTTAGGTTGTTAATTTGTGATCCTTCCATATTCTTCATATGCATTTGTAGAGTTGTGAATTCCCCTCTTACTACAGTTTTCATGGCATCCCAGAGATTTTGGTAAGATGTTTCTTCATTTTCATTTGTTTCCAGGTATCTTTTAATCTCTGTTTTTATTTCATCATTGACTCAGGAGTTGTCTACCATCATGCTGTTTAGTGTCCATGTCTTTGTGGGTTTTGGTGGAACCTTGTTGTTGATGTTTATTTTTCTTCCACTGTAGTCCGGGAAGGTGCATGGCAAAATTTCAATCTTTTGAAATTTGTTTATGCTTGATTTATGGCCAAGGTTGTGGTCAATCTTAGAGTACATTCCATGGGGTGATGAGTAGAATGTTTATTCTGTGTTTGTTGGATGGAGTGTTCTCTAGGTGTCACTTAAGACCATTTGGTTAAGAGTCACATTGAGGTTTCGATTCTTGTTGCTGATTTTTTGTCTTGATGATCTGTCTAGGGCTGTGAGTAGGGTATTAAAATCCCCAGCTATGCTAGTGTTAGAGTCGATATCTTTTTTGAGTTTACCTAAAAGCTGCTTTATGAAAGTTGGTGCTCCTATGTTTAATGCATATATGTTTAGGATGGATATTTCTTGTTGACGGATTAAACCTTTTATCATTATGTAGTGGTCTTCTGTATCTTGTAAAATTTTTGATAGCTTAAAGGATATTTTCTCTTAGATTAAGATCAGAACTCCTCCTTTCTTTTTGTTCCGTTCACCTGAAATTTTGCTGCCCATCCTCTTATTTTGAGTCTGTGAGTGTCGTTTCTAGTGAGTTAAATCTCTTGGAGGCAATATATTGTTGCCTGTTGATATTTTATCCATTTTGCAATTCTATGTCTTTTCAGTGGTGCATTTAGTCCATTCACATTCAGGCTAATTATTGAAAAGTGAAAGTTGATCCCTATCATGAATTTCTTATAGAGTTGTTGTTGCTCCTGTTTGTTTGTTGTCTTTCTTTTGTTTTTGGGGGGTTGGTTCATGTTTTTGGGTTGTGTTTTTAATCTTTTTCCTGTGCTCTTGTGAACAACATTGTTGTTCATTTTTCCTTTTCTTCTGTGTTTAATACTTTCTTAAGTGTTTCTTGTAGAGGTGGACTGGAGGCAGCATAAATTCTTAGGGATTGGATACCTGAGAACCATTTTAATTCTCCCTCACTGATGAAGATTAGCTTGACTGAGTAGATTATTCTTGGTTGATTGGCTACTTGGAAGGCTGAGGCAGAGGATCGCCAGAGCCCAGCAGGTCAAGGCTGCAGTGGCTGGGAGCGGCCACTGCACTCCAGTCTGGGCGACAGAGTGAAACTCCTACTCAAAAAAAAAAAAAAAAAGAAAAAGAAATTGTTTATCTTTTAGAACTTTGAAGGTAGAGCTCCAAGCTTTCTTAGCCTGAAGGGTTTCTGTAGATAAACCTGCTGCTATTCTAATTGGTCTTGCATGGTAGGTTATCTGACCTTTTTCCCTTACTCCTTTAGTATTTTTTCTTTTTATACCTACTTTGTTTAGGTGAATTACTATGTGTCTGAAAGTTCATCTTCTCATTCATTGTCTTGCAGGCATTCTCTGAATCTCTTGTGTTTGAATTTTTACATCGGTGATGAGCTGAGGGAAGTTATTCTTGAATAGTTTCATGAAATGTTTGTTCCAGGGTGGTCTCTGTCTCTCTTTCTGCCTCAGGAAGTCCAATAACTCTTAGATTTAGTCTCTTGAAGTAATTGCTCATCTCTTGCATGCGTTGTTCTTTCTTTATAAGCTTCTTTTCTATGATTTTGACAGTTTGGGTTAGTTCTATATTTTGGTCCTCAAGCTCTGAGAGTCTTTCTTCTGCTTGGCTGATTCTGCTCTCCATGTTTATAAGTTTGTTATTTATTTCATTCACAGTATTCTTTACTACTGTTATCTCAGTTATCAACTTCTTCCTATTTCCCTCTTGTCTCTCCTCTATTCTTTTAAATCTCTCTATTAATGTCTTGATATCAGGGTTTGTAGTTTGAGACCAGTCATTCTGGGAGCTCTTCACTGTTTGCATTCTGAAGTCTGTATTCTCCATGTCTGACTTCCCAGGGGTTTGTGTGAGACCCATATGCTTCTTTTGGTTTTTCTTCATTCATGTAGATTTTTCTCTCCTCCTTTCCCTCCCCTTCTTTAATTCTATTTTTCAGGGAAGGTGGGGTTGCTTTTACTTCTTTTTGTTCAATTTCCTGTTCTTCCTTACAAGGATCTTCTGGCTTTGTACACTACTGAGGCTGGACTGTCATTGGGGGCTGTACTTTTCGGAGTTTTGAGATTTAATTGAGGAGGAAGTCTTGATTCAGAATCTTCCTGCAGATCCTAGTATCCGCTGACAGGTGTATGGGCACCCTGGAACCCACTTCCCACTGCCTAACAATCTGTTCATGCAGTGGAGGTTTAGGTTTGCTCCCTGGAACAAAAGGAGCAGGGGAAGAAAAAGGGAAATAATGGAAGAAGGAGGGGGGTCAAGAAGAAGTTGGAGAGAGAGAAGATTAAGAGGGAAAACAGACTATACCAACTAACACATGAAAAGACACACATGGCCAGAGAAGAGTAAAAAACAGACAAACAAAGAAAATTTCCTAAAGCATACTGGTACTCACACAAAGACAGTTCAATAAAATCATGCCTTTTGATGTATTCTTCTCAAACACAAACAGGTAATCTAAATCAAAAAACAAACAAAAGTGAACAAAACGAACAGTCAAAACAATAAAATAAAAAATCAAAATATGAAACCAGACTACCTCTGAGATCTTTCCTGAATGTCTGAAGTCTCTTCAGTTCTGATATCTAGCCCCTCCCCTCTGCTCTCATTGCAGGCAGATAGGGTTATTCATAGCTTGGGTCAGTTTCCTTGGCTTGCTGCCTGACAGGTCTGCCACACAGAACTGAGTTGTCTGTGTCTGATTCAGCATAGGGGAGGGGTTTCTGTCTCCTGGTTTGGCTAGGTTACCTTAGGAAACAAGGTGGAGGCTGTAAGGAGATGGGTGGGGCAAGGTAAATCTCTGACTGGAAAACGGCTGTGGTGGGTAGCTCCTCACCAAGCATGGCCTCCTCTTGATTTTCCCTGATCCTCCCTCTCCACTCGTCTGGGGCTCCAGTTGATCTGCTATGACAGGCCTTGATTGTGTGTCTGGCATCAGGCACTGGGAACTAGCGAGATAGTTGGCTGCTGCAGTTTGGTGTGCAGCCACGGCAGCTGCTCAGCACCTGGTAGCAACCACAGCTGTAATCCCTTGAGGAGTCCATAATGCAGAGACAGCAGTTTGCTGCATGGGATCAGCTATAGCAGCCACCCCCCATGGAGGCGGCAGCTGAGGGGGCACATGGAACTACCTTCAGGAGCCACCTTTTGTGGAGATCTTTACGGTTCGACTTGTCCTGTTGACATCTTGCCGAACGTCCTGGTTTCTCCTACAAGATTCTTAATAAGCAAAGCAGAACATGATATTGCTATGCTAATTTTTGAAAAATTATGATTCTACTTAATGTGTTGGAATTCTCAAGTTTTATGTAGGAAATCAGGCCTGTCAAATAAATTATATCTATAATATGTCTACATTTATTCAATCATCAAAAATGTATGCATTGCTGTGTTTCAGTTTGAGATTTGCTTATTAAGATCTAGCAAGACAATCTTTTCTGCATTTTGACATTAATAACCACAAAATGTTTATGTTTCTGCCCAAATCTCCAGCCAATTGCCTTAAGCAGTGTTGACGGTGATTTTTTAAAAACTTGCTACCATAGAATTTAATACCTTTCATTATCAGACTGCTGTATATCTATTCAAGTAGAGGTCTTGCTTCCCTTCTGAGGGGCAAATATCTCACCTGGTGAACAATAAATAATATTTGTCCCTTGTCAGAATATACCCTAATTTCTCAAGTGTGTGAAGCATTTAATTAATTCTTCAGTTGTCCAAAAGTTGTAAATTTCCTCCCTTTATTGTATTCGCATGGCAAATCCTCCTCACTTTGCAGTAGGGAATCATCTTCATTTGTTTTCTGTTTTTTTCCTATATAAACATCTGAATTAGTGGAGTGCAGACTTTATCTTACTCACTTTTACACTTAATATCTATGTTTTGTTAAATTCATTATTCCTATTTTCTAAATAATTAGATGAAGAAATTAAAGAAGGAGGAATGATAAAAGGAGGGAAGTTAATGATGGGATATATGTCCTTATATATTTGCTAAAACTCATAGGTTGTACAACACAAAGAGTGAGTCACATGCAAACAATGCATCAACATTGGCTTGTCAAATGTAACAAACGTACCACATGAATGCAAGGTGTGATAAACAGAGAAAAATGGGGTAGATAGGTGATAGATAGATGATAGATAGATATAGATAACTATAGATATGTTCTGCTCATTATTCTGTACACCTAAAACATAAAACCTATTAATTAAAAGATAATTCAGAAGAAGAAAGTTACAAAGGAAGGGACAGGGTGGATGGGAAGGGAGCAAAGTTGGAAGTGTGGAAGGGGAGAAAGAAATATACACTGTAACTAATTTAAGGAAATCTGGAAAAATCTGAAAAAAATCTGGTAAACATAACTAATTTAATAATTCAGGAGATACAGGATAAGTACAAAGTTTTATTTTTAGAAAAAGTTCTATTATAGTGAACTAGATTTATTTGGCTTAGAGATTGATTAAATAAAGTGAGTATAACTTAAAAAGAGGCAGATTTTAGTTTAACAAAATAAAGCTTTTAAAAAATTTCTGTTAAATTTTATTTCATTTTTCTTTCTTTCTTTTTTTTTGAGTTGGAGTCTCACTCGGTCGCCCAGACTGGAGTGCAGTGGCCGCTCCCGGCCACCGCAGCCTCGACCTGCTGGGCTCCGGCGATCCTTCCGCCTCAGCCTTCGAGTAGCCGGAATTACAGGCATGCGCTACCACACCCGACTGATTTTTTGATTTATTGTAGAGATGAGGTCTCGCTGCCCAGGTGGGTCTCGAACCCGCGGGCTCAGGCAATCCACTCACCTCAGCCTCCCAAAGGCGCGGGATTACAGGCTGAGCCACCGAGCCCGGCTCAAATTTGATTTTAATACAAACATTCAAAGAGCTTCTATGAATTCTTATTAGATATGTTGCAATCTTTGCAGGATAGATACTGAGATGAGTGTCATGATAAAATATCTATTTAGACGATATAATGGGACTTTACTTATGTGTTCCGTTTTTTGAATTTTAATAGATGGATAGATAACATATTTATATCTCTCACTAAATTTTAAATTCCTTCCAATCAATGTTCTTATCTTCCTTTTCTCTGAGATAACCTTCAATACTCTGCCTTCATTTGATGTGCAAAAAAATGCAACATTAACAATTTAAAAATAACTATAAAAATGGTTTGTTAGGCAGGAAAACTTTAAATTAATTAATTATTAAAATATTTTGTCATGTTTTCACTTTCTATGATTCACCCAATGTGAATTTAAGGAAGCAGAATTACTGGCACATTGATGTCAACATTTATGCTAATTTAGTTTTATTTTTTCTTTAAATATGTGCTTTATATCTACAGCTATTTATAAATGCTATTATTATTGGTAAGTTTCTCAGATATACTTGGAAGATGTGTTTTCATTCTTTTCTTAATCCTTTTCCTAGTCGACATTTACCTAAACGATTTTTTCTACCTCTCCCAAGTTCCCAATTACAGCCATTTTGATTCTAAGTTTTTCTTTCTCTTGGATTTTTTATTTTAAAATATGGGGTATAGTTCAGGATTAGGTATACAAATGTTCATTATGCAGGTACCCTTGTTGACAAGGTGTGCTTCCTCCCCCCCCCCCCACTGGCAGTTTCCCACTACTGCCAATCCTGCCCCCAACCTCCCCTGGCAGTTTCCCACTGCTGCCAATCTCTTTCTTATAGTATTAGGAGAATATGTGATACTCGGTTCTTTGTTTCTGTGATAGAAACAAAGTATTGTAGCCTCTGAGTTCATCCATGTTCCTGCGAAGTTCTTGATTTTATCCTTCTTTATGGCTGTGTAATATTCCATTGTATATATATGTACCATAATTTTTTGTATCCAGTCCTCTTTCCATGGACAGCATGATTGGTTACATGTTTTTGCTACTGTGTATAAAGCTGCAATAAACATATGCCTGCAGGTATCTTTTCCATAGAGTGATTTGAAGTCCTCTGGGTATATTCCCAGTAGGTGAGAGGATAGACTGAGTCCATGGGTTCGGGCTTTTCTTTCTTTCTTTCTTTCTTTTTTGAGTCGAAGTCTCACTCTGTCGCCCAGACTGGAGTGCAGTGGACACTCCCGGCCACCACAGCCTCGACCTGCTGGGCTCCTGTGATCCTTCTGCCTCAGCCTTCCAAGTAGCTGGAACTACAGGTGCGCTACCACGCCCACCTAATTTTTTTTTTTTTTTTTTTGATTTATTGTAGAGATGAGGTCTCGCAATCCACTCACCTCAGTCTCCCAAAGGCACGGGATTATCGTCTCTGTTACAAGCTATCTTGGTGCACTTTCTGGGAATGAAGCATTTCAGTAAGGCTTCAGTCTTTCCTCTTCTGTTTCTTCTCCTTAGTCTATGGCAGAAGCTCTGCCCAGGGTGTCAGTGGCATTGTTTTATTCCAAAGTTAGATTGCAACCTTCTAACATTTTAAACCATTGTTAAGTAGTTTAATTGCCTACAGATAAACCTGAGAGTGACTTTGTTATTCCTTCTTCCCTTCTCTGTATGGAATGCAATGACTGCCAATCCTGTGTTGCTCAGAACAAACAGCTTCATTGTCCCATTCTACCTGATTTCCTTCTTTACTTCCAGAGAGGCACATTTTATCACTGTAGTTTTTATCAGCTTGCAGAGCCTGCCTTTTGTCTTCAGTGTCAGAGTTTATATTGATTATTTCTAATCTTTTCATCGTATCTTTGAATGGTGACCTGAAAGAAAACATTAAAAAGTTATAAACATCAACTATTTTCTTATAATTATATTTTCAAAAATCAACCACTGATATATGTTCCAAATAGACAATTATTGAATAGGTGTCAATCGAAAATTTAAATTTTTTTTTAATGTCATTTATTAAAATATTATTTTATTTTATATATATATATATATATATATATATATATATATATATATATATATATATATATATATAGGG
>NW_007249859.1:176817-221586 GCF_000164805.1 Carlito syrichta
AAGAAGACCTCTGGTAAAAGTCCTTCATGCAGCCACATCCAGTGTGTTCCAGGCACTGATGTAGAGTCACAGGCAGTGATGACTAGTCAAGGTGGGATGGGAGGCAACTCTCCTGGTTCTATCTCTTGTTGTACAGTGGACTTGTATTGAAAGAGGAGATCAGTTACCTAAAATACAGATACATTATACTAGAGAAAGTAATTTTTAAGCTCAAGGTATAACAATATTTTGAAAAATGTTGTTTAATTTTGTGATGTGTCACATATAGAACAATCAAAGGCTTTGCCTTTCCAAACGATTTTTAAGCTTCAGAAAAAACATCCAGTAATCAAAATGTGATATTGTAAAATAGTACTTTTAGAAAACTTTTGTTTCATATTATTATATGAAAATCCTCATGGGTTAACATTTTTAAATATGCTAAAGGCTAAAGGTGATTATATTATATACACTTTTATTTTCATAGTTTTTAAGATATATGCTTTTTTGACATTATTTTAATCTATCACCAGGCAAATTTTGTTTTGTTTAATGAAATATTGGGGACCTCATCAAACTGACGTGTTTCTGCAAAGCAAAAGAAATCATCAAGAGAGCAGGGAGACAGTCCACAGAATGGGAAAAAAAAATATTTGCCAACTGTATATCTGACAAAGGCCTAACATTTGGATCTACAAGGGACTCAAACATGCCTAAAGGAAAAAAACAAACAGCCCCATTAAAAACTGGGCACAAAACCGGGCTCGGTGGCTCAGCTTGTAATCCTGCACTTTGGGAGGCTGAGGTGAGTGGATTGCCGGTGCACGCGGGTTCGAGACCTGCCTGGGCAACTTCGTGAGATCTCATCTCTACGATAAATCAAAAATTCGCCGGGTATGGTAGCGCGTCTGTAGTTCCAGCTACTTGGAAGGCTGAGGCGGAAGGATCCCCGGAGCCCAGCAGGTCGAGGCAGCGGTGGCCAGGAGTGGCCACTGCACTCCAGTCTGGGTGACAGAGTGAGATTCCAACTCAAAAAAATAAAAAATAAAAAGTGGGCAAAAGACATGAATAGACACTTCTCAAAAGAAGATATATGGACAGCAAACAGACACGTGAAAAGGTGCTCAGTCTCACTCATTATCTGAGAAATGCAAATCAAAACCACACTGAGATACCACCTAATCCCAGTAAAAATGGCCATCACTAATAAAACAACAACAGATGCTGGCAAGGATGTGGAGAAAAAGGAATGCTTCTACATTTCTGGTGAGAATACAAACTAGTTCAACCTCTTTGGAAGACAGCGTGGTGATTTCTGAAAATTAGAAAGTGACCTTCCATGTGACCTAGCAATTCCCCTATTGGTAATATACCCAGAGGAACTCAAAAAAGATACCCGCACACGTATGTTTGTTGCATCTCTATTCACAATAGCAAAAACATGAAACCAGTCAAGTTGCCTGTCAAAGCTGGACTGGATTAAAAAAAAAAAATTGGTACATATACACAATAGAATATTATGCAGCCATAAAGAAGGACAAACATATGGACTTCACAGCACCTTGGATGGACTTAAAGGTCATCATACTCAGTGATCTATCACAGAAACAAAGAACAGAGTACCATAAGTTCTCAATCATCAGTGAACCTTGAAAAATTATCATAATACTGTAAGAAAGGGATTGGCAGTAGTGGCAAACAGCCCGAGTAGGGAGGAAAACACCTCATCAACAGGGTATCTGCATAATTAACATTTGTATACCTAACTCTGAATTGTATCCTTCATCTTAAGAAAAAAAAAAAACAAAAAACAGAAAATGATCTCACATCAATAACCAAAATTTACACTTTGAGGAGCTTGAGAAAGAAAATCAAACCAAAACCAAAGCTAGCAGAAGCAAGGAAATAATATCAGAGAGGAGTTTCACAAATAGAGAATAGAAAAAAAAATAGAGAAAATTCATAAAACTAAAAGTTGGTCATTTTAAAAGATAAACAAAATGGACAAACCTTTAGCTAAGCTGGCTACAAAAAAAGAAGAAAAAGATAAAAGACTTGCTAAAATCATAAATGAAAGTAGACACCTGTATACCTAATCCTGAGTTGTACCCCACATCTTTAAAGTAAAAATATAAATAAATAAATAAAAATAAAGTAAGGACATCATGGAAAAAAATTATACCGAAATTGTCTAGATGAATTATTTTCATTTAATTTTGCTACTTGCATTTATTTTTCTCTATATAGTTTGATATCAACTTGAATTAAGCTATTATAAGCTTATTTTCCATAACAAAACAAAATGTTATTGTTAAGTCACATATCTGTCTCTAGAAATTAGATATTTTATCCTGAAATTATTATTTTATTACTCAACAAATGTATATTATGTTTTATGCAATCAGTGACAATTTCTTCCTTCCTTCCTTCCTTTCTTTTCTTTCTTTCTTTCTTTCTTTCTCTCTTTCTTTCTCTCTTTCTTTCTTTTCTCTCTTTCTTTCTTTTCTTTCTTTCTTTCTTTCCTTCAACTTCTTTAAAGTTTTTCAAAGCTTTTTGTTTCTACTATTCCTGGTTCTGAGGCTGCAAATTTTGTGTGATCCTGAGTGTCTGTACATACGTTTCTCTATGTCTCAATTTTTATCCGCTAAATGAGAAAATTAATACCCAGTCACAGTTAAGCTGGAATAAAAATAAATGAAGTAAAATAATGTAGGGACTTTGAAAAGTGTATGAAACCATTTATTATATTTTTATTATTACTATTATCATTTCATACCATAATTTCCCCTTTCAATTAAAAGACTTTTTCTCATATGCTAAATTCCAGAAAAATAAATTCAATAAATAAATCACATAGTTTGTTAATAAACATGACTCTAAACTTGAGAATGGATTTCAATAAAAGCTCCTATTTAAACAATTTTAGATCAAAGCTAACTATTACCAATTAAACCTTATTGCATTTTTTTTCTACCAATATCTACTTAAAACTGATTTATAGATTTTAAAGAACTGGTACAAGTAGAAATAATTTAGCATAACCAGTTCCTTAGTTAAGATAACTGGGAAATAAAATATATGAACTTTTGCTAGAATACTACACTACACAGATCTGAGTAAGGAATAACATAAAATTTATAATGCACTGAAAAACAACCTTTCAGGAAAGATAGAAAGCATTAATACACTTTTGTTTTCAACCCTGGACTGAAACTTGAATATGATTTTCAATAATAATGTCTAATTTTGAAATATTATAAAAATTCTGACAAAGATTCTAAGCAAAGCAGAGAAGTGAAACATTTTGGGCCATGCTGGTTCTTCAGTTGGCACAGTGTTGTTCATGATATTAGAATGCATATAAACATAGTCTAAAATAAAATTCAATAGGATAAACATTTTTATCAAGTGTAAGACAAATATGCAAATCATCTCTGGCCCTCCTTCTTCCACTGGCTTGTGGATTTGCCTTCTCTTGGGGTCATTCTCATATCACCTACAGCCTCTAGATTCATATGGTGTCCTATTTTTTTTCCAGACTATCTATTTTATGTTTTTTGTATAGCTTCTTAGCATCCCTTCTATGACTCAAGAATTAGGTGATTTCTATTATATTAAATATGTCAGTTCTATATAAAAATGTAGTAACCATCGCAATGATATAGTTACCATTTGTTAAACATGTGGGCAATCCTATTTTATATATTTTCTTTGTTTTTAAACATATTAATTTGCTGTTTCATAAGTGCAAAATATTTCATATTGACAATTTATAGACTTCAACTTAATATTCTGAAGACGATTTCAAAGATATGGAAGCATCTTGATGAATCTCAATTTACTTAACCATGGTCACTCAGCTAGAGTAGCAGAGTTTCTTTTCTTTCAAGTATAGATTTAAAAGATCATGGCTTCCAGACCATTATGGTCAGTGTCCAACTATTCCCAGTTGAATCGTATAAAGTATTTTTTTTTTTTACCTAGAATGTGTAAGTGTTAAACTTGTTGAGATACGTATTGAAGTAGTCTTATAATAAAAAGAATCATATCCTCCTAAAAAATGCTTAGCTCCTAAATCCCAGAATCTCTGAATATATCACCTTATATGGACTAGGTACTTTGGAGGTGTAATTAAACTAATAACTGTGAGATGGGGAAATAGTTGTGGATTATCTGGGTGGGCCCGATGTAATTACAAGGGTGTTTGTAAGAAAGGTAAGAGAATCAGAGTCAGAGAAAAGGTGAGGCAACAAGAGAAATAGAATGAGTGAGAGACAGAATGGGAGATGCTACATTGCTATCTTTGAAGATGGAGAATGCAGTCACAAGCCTAAGAATGGAGATTGCCTCTAGAAGCTAATAATAGCATGGAAATGGGTTATCTTCAAAGCCTCCAGAAGGAAGAATTATGACCTCCAGAATTGTAAGAGAATGTATCTTTTTATTTTAAGCCACTAAATGTGTGTTAATTTGCTATAGTCACAAATGGAAACGTCAGTTCATGTAATATTTTGTATGAGGTTGATGCATAAGTTTCTAGCGTTTGTTTTTGGCATGACAACACTGGAACTGGGAGTTTATCATTTGTCATTTGTCACTGGAGCGACAATGTTGTGCTTGTGAATACACCTTACATTTTGCAGATTTGAAGAAAGTCACTGCTATTTGTGGGCTAAAGAGGATGGAATGTCAAGTGGAAAAAATGAACACTTCTGGCATATTCATCTGTTTAAGTTTAACAGGAGAAAAGGCAGTAGAAGTGACTTAAATATTTGTGCCTTGCATGGGGATAATACCACTGGGGAAAGCATAGCAAGAAAATGGTTTTATTGTTTCAAAGACAGCCATTTTGATCTGAGATATTCTATAGGTTCAGGAAGACCATCAGGCTGTGAAGACAATTTAAAACAGCGAAACATGTTACGAATTTATGCATCAGTCCAATAAGTACATTGAGATATTACATTTCCTCACCTGAATTCAATAGTTCACTATTGATACCATGATACACATTTCTGTACACATATATACCATTCTGGAAATTAACTAAGTGTTCAAATCAATAGGACAATTACTGGCAATTTAACTTACATTTTTGAAATATTTATAATTAAATAAAGAAAATAAAACGTTTGAATTAAAACTATAATTTTCTGACTTCAGTATGAACAAGCTTCATTTTTTAAATCAAATATTTTATATAATATTAGTCATTGGCTTCAAAATTTAAAAATAATTTTTTTCTTTTTAATATTTTTATATTATTTGATGTTTGCTTTTTCTCTTTAGAGTGGAATGTAGACATTGTGCATTTCCTTTTCTTTGCTATTTTATTAAAACCACATGGGTCTTTTGGCTTATGCTGTTCCTTTCCCATAGCTTTCTCCACAGTTTTTTCTTTCTCTTTTTTAGAATGTTTATTACAAAAGTAGCAGAAACATAAAATATATACTCTATTACTTTAATGTCTTTTGTTGCTATTCAGGAAATATAGTTTGAAAATTTACTAATATTAGGCAATTTTCTAAGTAATATATATTAGTTCACCCTCATGGCTCATACATTATGGTAAAAAATACAGGTATTCAAAATTTTTAAAAAGTAATGATTCTCTGGCAAAAAAAATGTAATCTATATTAGTGGGCCTAATACTATCTAAATGAATAATATTTAATGAAGACATAATGATAATCAAAACTCAGAGAGAGTCAAGAAATAGGAGAGGACAGAAGGTTTTAATACATTTGTTCATTGTATACACATGCTAACACATGGCTATATAACTTTATGTTTTGCTTTTTTAAAAATTAAGAAGATAAGTTTTGAACTAAGATTTTTAAAAAATATATAACAATGCATAATTATAGAAATTTCTAATGGCAATATGGAATTTTTCTACCATTTACACAAAATACATCCTGTAAAAATGGCCTATTACTGTGTAGCAAAGCTCTTTATAAGTTAGTAGCTGAATTATTCACAATAGCAAAAATATGGAACCAACCATGCTGCCCATCAAAAGAAGACTGGATTAAAAAAATGTGGTACGTATATATCCACAATGAAATATTGCACAGCCATAAAGAACGACAAAATTATGAATTTTGCAGCAACTTGGATGGACTTAGAGTCTATAATACTGAGTGATCTATCACAGAAACAAAAAACTGAGTACCACATGTTCTCACTCATAAGAAGACCTTGAACAATTATCACAATACATAAGAAGGGGATTGGCAGTAGTGGGAAACTGTCAGGGATGGGGACACCTCATCAGCAAGGGTACCTGCATAATGAACATTTGTATACCTAACCCTGAATCATACCCCACATCTTTAAAATTAAGCATTAAAAAAAAAAGTTTAGTAGCAGAATACAATAATCATTTTATTTGCTCATTTTCCTGTAGGTCATCATGTGAGCCTATGCTCCGATGTGAGTTACTCTTTCAGTCTTATCTTACATGTCTATGTGATTGTGATCATTTTGTGGTCAAGGAAGCCAAATGTGATGGCAGGTCCCTGTAATTCCAGTTGTTCTGAAGGCTGAGGTGGAAGAATCACTTGAGCCCAGGAGTTCAAGGCAACAGTGAGCTATGATTGAGATGCTACACTCTAGCCTTAACAACAAAACAAGACACTGTCTCAGGGATGGAGCAGGGGGTGGGGGCGGGGAGGAACAGAGAGAGGGAGAGAGAGAGAGAAAGAGAGACACTAGATGGTCTAGACAATACAGACTTACTCACATGTCACATGTCTGGTGGTTGGTGCACAGTAGCAGCTGGACCTTGTGCCTCTAGCAGGCTGATCTTGACTTTATCACATGTTGGCAGAAAAGTTCCCAGCATGAAAATAAGGCAAACTTTATTTTACAAGTGCTTTTTAAAATACTTTGTTAGCATCAATTTGCCCTTTCAGCCAAAACAAGTCAAATGGAGAAGCCCAGAATTAATAAAAAGGAAACCAACACAAGGATTTGAAATTTTAAAAGGCATTATTTTTGCAAGACATCATATAACAATCACAGAGCCTGAAGCAGTGTTGAAGACATTATTAAGACCCACATTACTATTAATACTCTTTACTACTGTTTGTAGTAAAATAAATCATAAAAATAACAAGTAGAAAAGTTGAATTATCTATTGCTATCCCAATTCAAAATTCCTTAAAATATTTAGTGCAAAGGGACATTTTCCTCTTTATGGTGTTTACTGAACATCCCTGAAGTATAAAAGAGATGTTGAAACCCAACATCAATGACATTGATACGACCATAGGTAAATTAGAGCTATCACAGGGAAAAAGCTAAAGCTAGATTATAATAAACTTCTGAATTATTGTATATTGCCAAGATATCATTTTCAATAACAGTGATGTATCTGTTGATTTTTTTATTTTAAATATTCTTATTTTCTAATTTAAAAGCTGCCCATGACAGCATTTGGAATTAGAGTTTTGTTGTGATTCAAAAAGTAAGTGCTAAAGTGACTTAGTATAACAAAAAAAAAAACCCCAAAAAACCAAAACAAAAAAACACTTCATCTTGGAGTAAACTGTGGAGTTTGTTAAACTCTGATTAAATGGTGATCTAATATTTAACAAAAAAAAGTAGTTTGAATCATGAACAGCAAAAACATTGTATTTTTTTGTTCTCTTATCACTTGTCTTTTATTAATGCCACAAAATTAATATGCTAAGATAAACCATACTTGAAGATAGTACCAGAAATCCTAAGAAATTAATGTTTCAGGGATCATTTGTATACTTCTTAAATTACTAATTTGAAATAATTGGTACTAATAATGATATATAAGTTTATGTGAATCTTAAAAAAGTTAGCAGAATTATTTATATTTTATCTAGAGTAACAGCTTAATTTAAAAACTAAATAATAATAATAAGAAGAAGAAGAAAGCAGTTACTTTTAAGGTCATATCTGCTGTCAGAATAAAGTTCTCAGAAAAAGATAAAATTGAGATGCATTTTAAAGTGTGTGGCTTTCTCAAATTTATATTCTGCATTTGTCCAATGCCATTTCTTAAGCCATTAATATTTTAAATAAGTTTTACAGAAATTTGACTTGTGAAGTGAACATTCTTGAAATAGAAACACACAGTGATGCTATTTTCATTGAATTGCTTATTTTCACATACACTTCAATTAAATAATACTGACACTATGGTAAGAAATTCTAATATATTGAACAACAAAAGTTCAAAACTAATGAAAAATAACTTTATTGGACAATTATTGAAATTGTAAAGTTGGTTAAGCAAAGAATTCATTTAGTCTTCCTCAGATTCATCTTCCTGTTTTTACTCTCAGACTCTACTTCCAGCATTCCACATACTTTCCATCCTTCACCTCTAATAGCACATAAATGAAGTAGAAGAAAGTATCAGCACAGTCAGTAAAAAGATGACTACAAAAAAGTGGACACAAACACATAGACTTTTCTCCAGCAGCTAAAAGTGCTGTGTAGTTCAGGAACAATGACCCCCCCCAAAAAAACATACAGTCCATGACCTAGTTCTAGGCTTTGTGAGCAAAAACTGTTCATCCATCTCACTAAGCAGATGGAAATCCTACTGTTGGAGAGTACAATAAGTAGAGACTAAAGTCTAAATAAAATGTAGAGACTCATTTCCACTATGATAGACGTTAGAAAACCAGTCATGAATGGAGAAAAGCTACAGCACTAGGGAAGTGGACTAGCAAGAAATACTCAAATTAGTGGATTCCAACCACAGTGTTGGACTCATGATTGTGTGTGTGTATTATTTTGGCAATGGGGGTTATGCAAGAGATACTTGGAGCTCAGAACTGAAAAAATAGGCAGGCCACAATAGGAATTGTTACAAATTTATGCTCACACAGATACCTCTGATTGTGATGGGGTACTGAACTTTGTTGGTGATTGGTACTGAAGATTCAGAAAAGAAAAGAATGTGCATAGAGGGCATCATTCATACTTTTTTATTTTCAGTTTTTTATGAATACATAATAGTTGTAAATATTTACAAAGTACATGTGATATTTTGATGCAAGCATACACTATGTAGTGATCATATCAGGGATATCCATCACCTAATACACTTAATCAGTTTCTTTGTGTAGGGAACATTCCAAATCTTCTTTCTATCTATTTTGAAATATACAATAAAATGATAACCATAATTACCATATTGTGCTACTGAACAACTGAAAACAACTTATTCCTTTTATCTAACTGTATTTCTGAACCAATTAATCAATTCCTCTTAATACTTTCTCCCCACTACTTTTCCCAACCTTTGACAATCACCATTCTATTCACTATCTCCATTAGTTTAATTATTTTTATCTCCCACATTTGAATGAGAATATGCAATATTTGTCTTTCTGCACTTGACTTATTTCACTCAACATAATGTCCTCCTGTTATACCCATGTTGCTGTAAATGACAAGATTTCATTCTTCTTTTGTGATTGAATAATATCCTATTGTGTACATATACCACATTTTATTTATCCATTCAATTATTGATGGACATTTAGGTTGATTCCATATCTTGACTATTGTGAATACTGCTGCAGTAAAAATGAGAGTGCAGGTACCTCCTCCATATACTGATTTTCTTTGTTTTGACTATATACACAATAGTGGAAATTCTAGACTGTATGCTAGTTTTATTTCTACTTTTTTGAGGAATCTCCATAAGATTCCCCATAGTGGCTGTTGATCCTCCTGAATGCTAGAGGAATATAAAGCTACTACTGTATCTACTGTCTATTGACTACTGGACCAGGAATTTAACTTGCCTGTTCTTACAGGTTGAAATCATCACTGGACTAAAACTCAGGTGCAAAGACTGAGGGGGAAATGTAATTCATACATCCACATGCATGTGTGCACACACAAAGTTGATTTGCACATTTTCGATGCTTAAAATGCCATAATATCACATACGAATAGGTACTGCATATCTTCTGGGTCTCTTCTGACATGCTCAATCAACTTTTTGAAACTTCAGGGAATTATTTCAGTCTCTAATTCATTTGAGAAAACCAAAGCTATAACCGAAACTGTAGTGCCCATTACTGAAAACACTTATCTCATCTGAGCATCTGACTTCGACATTTATCACAGGACTGATATTATTGAAGAAGTAAACCTAAATCGTGAGAGGATTAATGGATTTTGACTGTTGTTGAGGAGACCCTTTTGTCTCTTAGCATTAATAGTCTCTTTGGGGCTAGACTTTATTGCTGGAATGTAGAGAAGTGATGCATTCAGAGAAAGCATGTGTGAGTGCCAACCTTAGTCACAAGTGTTGGAAGCAGACATTTAGGACTGCATTCTTAAGGCAGGCATTAAAAAGTAGTCATTTGGGTGGAGTGTTTACACTATTCATTCCGAAGAAACCTGGAGATCATAGTAGGTCATAGGAAAATATACAAAATCAAAGGAGAGAAAGAACCCAAAAGCATCATTTTCGGTGTAAGAGCCAGGAATATAATTCCAAATATTAGATGCTTTCTCATAAACAATAATCTAAGATACTAAAACTACACTAGGTAAAAATAAGACATTGCTTTCATTATAATTTTAAAAGATAATATACTTAATCATGCTAAATAATATCACTCATTCCTGCCCCCTGTGCCCTAATGTCTTTTCTTCTGCCTGTGGATTCCTATGTAGTAAAGGTGATTCCACATTTGAGAGGAAATGCTTAGCATGGGTCTAAGAACCAAAACATATTGACACAGTAACACGTCAGTGATCTTTAATCCCTTCCAGGGGCCAGAAGGAAAGTATGTGCCAGGATTATTTATCTGTTTTGTTAGAAAAAGGACCCTAAGTAATCAGGAGAACACTGGGCACCTAATTCCATCCTTGTTTACCAGCGTTGATATTCAAACTAATAAAAGCTGACAGAACACTTGGTTTTATAATCTGGTAGATCTCACATTGACCTAACAGGAGTAGTGACAAGGATTATCTCTTTTTACATTATTTGATTAAAATGATGACATTTCTTTTGGATTATTGAAATTCTGCAATACGGAATTAGAAATAATATATTAGCCAAAGTTAAAATAATGACAACTAATTTACATTGAGTTATGATGCTATAATCATGTTAGAGTTACAAATGTGACCATTTTTAAACAATGTAGGCTAGTTTCTTTATAAATGTAAAAACATTCAATACTAGTCATTGTAATAAGGACAGTAGGGGCTACTGGTTATAATTCAAGATGGCACGGTTCCTCATCCTGTTGTTCTGGAAAATAGAAAATTATATTATTAAACAATTATTTTTAGAGATTGTAATATCAGTAAGTATGTGAATATATTGCTCTACAAGTTTAGGATGGACCTTGAATAAAGACAAACAAAAGAGAGCCTATGAGATAAGTTGTTGGTACAATTCATGTATTTGTACTTCAAAGGCTTGGACTGAAAGGCAAAAAGTATCTGGACTGATAAAATGACTTGAATAAATAATGGAAACATTGTAGGGAGAAAGAATTAATCTTCTACAGACTGACATAACCTTAAATTCAGGTGTCAATTCTCTTTTTTATATGCAAATTGGAGGCTTCATTCATTTAAAATTTTCTTCAGATAATTCTTAGATAACAAACTGGTATTTCCTCTGCTATCTGGTGACATCTGAATAAGAAAAGAGAATATACTGTATGTATTTATTAATGTTAATACTAATCAATATTTATCCTCCAATACAGATATTGTCTTAGGCCAAAAGTTTCACTGTTTAATAAACCTTCTCAAGTTCTTCTTTGACATCTCAAAATCCTAGCACTTTATCATTCTATTTACCTCAGTCTTCCATTACATATTTTTTGTGTCATCAAATGCATTTTTCTCCTCCACTTTAATGCCCTTGGCATATTGTGATATTGTGAGATGCTTTTCATTTTTTCATAGATGATCATTCATCTGCCATCTTAGGCATTTTCTGAGTAAAAAGAGAAAAAAAACCATTTCTTTGGCACACTATGCTCATAATGAATTTAGAAAATCCCTAAAAATCTGAAAAAATAACAATAGAAACAGTGTCAATCTTATTGAGAGAAAATAAATAAATTACAAATATCATGAATCTGATATAAGGCAGAATTCAAAACCTTGTAAATTAGAAGGTATAGATTTCTGGGAGCATATTTCATTTGAAAATGTATAAATCCCTAGTAAAGTTTAGATTCAGCATAAACTAATTGGCATATAAAAGAAAAATCAGAGACTATCCCCATGGAAATCATGAATCCATATTGTTACATTTGAAAGACTTAGCTTTAATCCATAAATTTATGCATATTTGGAACAAGATTATCTCATCCTCATCCTTTCCAATATGTTCAGAAGAGTGAATACTCAAATAATTCCCATGAATCATATCCGTGAAGTGTTGCTTTTTTTTTTCACATTGAAGATGCTGCTAATGAAAAGGAATGTGCTTATTCCAAGTGCATCTTCATATTCATGGCCCATGATTTTCCTCTGGCCCACTTTGTATATAAAAATACAACCATGTGTCCGTGTACTTGAAGATTATGCATATGAATGTATTCTCTCCCTTTTCCTGTGAATTTTGAACTAATATTTCCCAGAAATGATATTCTCACCAATTCTACTCCTGATTCTGCCTTTAATTAACAATTTTTCCCAGTACTTTTAAAATATAAAACCCTTTTAAAAAATGACAGAAATCCACTTAGTTGATTTTTATGTTTTTCAGCACTCAGTCTCCAAACAACTTTAAAATATATATCTAATGTAAAATAACATAAAGAAAAACTAAGTCACACAATTCAAATTTACAATTTGAGCATTGAAAGACAGCTATTACAACATCAAGGAAAATAGCTTTGTGAACTGATCATAGACCCCTCCATCCTTCAGCAATTAAAAATTTTCAGGACTTTTAGTGCTCACTTTCTAGCATTTTTAAGATTACACATTCCATATGACCCTGCAACACCCCTACTGAGAAAATACCCAGAGGAACTCAAATTACTCTATAAAAAATATACCTGCACATAAAATAGCAAAATCATGAAACCAACCATGCTGTCCATCAAAACAGGACTGAATTTTAAGAATGTGGTACATGTACACAATGGAATATTACACAGCCATAAAGAAGGATAAAATTATGAACTTCACAGAACTTAGATGGACTTAGTGTCTATAATACTGAGTGATCTATCATAGAAAAAAAACTGAGTACCACATATTCTCACTCATAAGTGGACCTTGAATAACACTATAAGAAAGGGATTGGCAGTAGTGGGAAGCTGCAGGGGCTGGGATGAGATTGGGAGTAGTGGGGAAATGCCAGGGAAGGAAGGGGGCACACCTCATCAACAAGGATATCTGCATAATGAAAATTTATATACCTAACCTTGAATTGTACCTCACATCTTCAAAATAAAACTTTTTAAATGCCAAAACAGTGACACGAATGTTCTTCTTTTGACTTTGCAGTTTAGCTTTGCTCATTACAAAATTAATATAACTTTGTATCTCTTTAAATCTATTGTTTTTGTTTTATCCTTCCCATTATCTTAAGATTTGTATTTGGAGAAATTTGGAGGCATTGTAAAGTTTTCCAAACTCTGAGTTTTACTGAACGAATAATTTTGGTATAATTCTTCATGTATTTCTAGACTGGATTCCCTGCAACTTGGCAGCTGTATACAAAGATTAGATCAGACTCTGATTTGATCCCTTTGGCAAGACTGTGACAGGTGTTGGCAAGTATAAATAGAGCACGTAATGCCTGTTTTTCTCTCCTGTTTTGATTTTAGCAGTCGTTGATGCTCAATGCCTGTAAGTTATTCATGCACTAGGTTTTCAAAAACGATTATATTTTAATTCTATCATTCTTTTTTCATTTATTGTTTGGAATGCCTTTATGAAAAGACACATGCCTCATCTACTGTTTGGTAATCCCGTTATATAGTACAACAAGAAAAACAAGGATAAATGCTTGTTCATTTACCACATACTTAATGGTCTCCCATTATCCTCTAAAATAACAATTTATTTTGTTTTATCACTATGAACTCAAATATAACCACTAATGATTGGTTTTACTGAAATAAACTTTTTGCTTTTTAAAGCTCTAATTATTCACTTATGCCATGGAAGACCATTCAGGTTGAGTCTGGAGTCCTTGAGTCTCGTAGTCTTTGAGAGTTTTATGCTATCTTGTATTATGAGATGTTCCAGGCCTATCTAATTTATTTTCTACCTCAAATACACAGTCACCCAATTTTTTAAAAAATATCGAGTTAGAAGTTATGTAATTTCCTTACTATGCTATATAAATTTAGTAGGTAGTTATGTAGATAGATGGTTGGCTGATAGATAGATAATATAAACTTATTGCAAGGGATGATAATTTCTATTGAGCTGATCATTCCTTCATTGCTTCTAGGTCTTTTCAGTGACAAGAGCTAGAAAATATTATGTGTGTATAAATATGTAATTTATATATTGTATACTAGTATATATACTATATACTATATATAATAATATATTTATATTTACTAAACTAAGGGCTAAGAAAAATAAACAAGTAGAATAGAATATTAATACCTCCTATACTATCTCCCTCTTAGTACACTCTGTTGGTTCTATAGAAAACTAAATTTTATAGTAACATCCAGTCTTTAGGTGGATGTTTTTCTAAATTGTGACTATCTAGAGACCATTCCTTGTAATTTATTTAGAAATGGCACATGACCTCTTGTATGTTGGTAACATTTTGTCTACGCCTATTATATTTGATACTCAGTTTTGTTCTTTATAAAATATCAGCCTCAAACATTTTCCTTGAGTATCTTAAATATTTTTCTCTACTTACTTCTGAGATAAAGCAAACTGTAAAAATGATCTGATAAACTAATTGATTATCCTTATAAACAATCATCTTTGCTCTCTAGCTGTCCAAGTCATTATATTTTCCTCTTTGGCACACAGTATGGACTTTCAAAATGTAATTAAATTATTTTTTAACTTTAGAAAACTGCTCTTAAATTTTAGATTATAGTGTTTTTCTCCTTTACTTAATTTCATTTTCTCTGGTTTATCTTGTCAAGGATCCTTATTGTTAATGTATATTTTATTTGCCTCTGATTGCATTTCCTATTCAATTACCTTTTTTTGTATTTTATCATTTACTTTAGTGGTTTTTGAAAAATTCTACTCTTTATCTCTTATGCTTAAGGCATTAACTTTAAGGCAGTATTACATTCCCTCATAGTACTTCCAGTCTAGTTTTATTTTAAAATAGTGTTTCCTTTTGCTTCTGTTTATATTTTTATTTATCACCTTGTTTCTGTGGTTTTCTAATTCTTATTTATGTCATTTTTGTTATATATTTTTGCAATTCTGTAATGGTTTTATTGTAATATTATCATCATATTTATCCTTTTTTTCTCATAATATATTTGTATGCAAATAGACTTTGCTATGCTTCTCTTGTTTTTTTTATAATAACTGTGAGTGAAATTTGATTTTTTTCCTTTTACTTGGTGTTATTTGTCATCGTCTTTACTGAACTTTTAATAAGAGATAGAGTTCAAAGAAAAATAATTTTATAGTTTCCTCATTGTCAAGTACAAAATAATAATAGACTGACATTGATATTTTAAAATTAAATGAATTATAAAATGAAATATTTTGGAAGCACACACATACATATATGTAATTAAGTGATCATGGAAGCATATATGGGCCTTGCTTCCTTTTTCATTGCTTATAGCCAGAATCTGAAATATAATTTATTCCTTAATGAACTGTAAACTAAGGGGAATTTGTTTTCCTAATTCCTAAATCATATTGTAATGCCTATTAATATATAAATGATAATTCACAAAACAGATGAATGATCTAATAAATATCAATATAGTGTTATTTCTAATAGTAATGTGTAGGCTTCAGATAATCATGTAAGTGTTATACCTCTCTACATTTTAGAAATAAATTAGACTACATTGCCTGGATATTTCAAGTACATGTTGTGGTTTAACTCTTAGCAAAGCACTTGTAAGAACAACATTATATCATTTGAAGAGGCATCTAAAATAAAAGTATATCCACATTTTACTAAATTATTTGTGAAAAGTTCTTGTATAAAAAAGTTTAAGCTGTCTTACACACATGAATTATGCCATGATTATAAATTTTGCTTTCATAACGTATTTCCTCTGCTAATATTACCTCATATTTATATCCACTTCATTAATAGTATATTCTTAATCTGCTTTATGCAATTAGATGTGTCAAATTTTCCTCAGTTATATGTAATTAATAGAGATAGTAGCTTTGAATATAACATCATAAACACAAGCCAAGTAACAGCTTGTTGTAGAAACAAAATATATCTGAAAAGGTGGAGGAAAAATAGAACTACAGGAGAAAAAAGTCAAGATAAGATCCATTAGGAAATATTCCAGAGATGCAGTTGTTGAAGAAAATGAATCCTAAGACACAATTAATGAAAAGTAAATTGGTCTCTGTCTCTCTAATTAACCAACTTTATTGAAGTGTAACTTGGCATTTAATTGGCACATACTTATAGTATAAAATCTGAAGCTTTAACTTCAACATGTGAAATCATTAACACAATCATGATAACAAAAGTATGCCCACTCCCAAAAGTGTATCACTACTTTGTAATCCCCCTTCCCTCTCTTTACTGTGGCTTCCTGGACCTAGTGACTTGCGTCTAATGAATAGAATATGGCAACACTAATAACCATATAACTTTTTGCATCTATCCTCAATAGTTGCATTTTCCAAATATAAGTTGGGCTATACTTTCCTGTTAGAATATTTTTTAATTTATTATAGGTAATGTTTCTCTGATCTCACATTTCAACTCCTTTTTGGTTATATAATATTTCCCTGAGGTTAGAAAAAAATGCAACAAAAAATATAATAATATTTATGATTTTTAAACATATTTGATTTAGGGACTAAACTTACATGAAAATCTTTGAGGCAGGCCAGTCATGTTGGCTCACGTCTGTAATCTCAGGACTTTGTGAGGCAGAGGCAAGAGGATTGTCTGAGCCCAGGGGTTTGAAACCAGCCTGGACAACTTGGCAAGACTTCATCTCTACAATAAAATCAAAAAGTTAGCCAGGCATGGTGGTGTGCCTGTAGTCCCAGCTGCTTCTAAGGTTGGGATAGAAGGATTGCCTGAGCCCAGCAGGTCAAGGCTGCAGTGACCATGGGGGTGCCATTACACTCCAGACTGGGTAACAGAGTGAGACTTTGACTCAAAAAAATAAAAAATAAGAGAGAGAGAGAGAGAGAGAAATTAAGGCCAATGCTTAAGTCCATATTTAACAAACGATTTTATAAAAACTAGTAGATAAATACAGAGAATGAAGAATTTCTGATATTAAGCTTGAAAAGAAATTATTATATGAACCTAAATTTCAATTTTGGTATCTTTTTATTTAGATCAGATTAAGTAAAATAACATATATATAGCTATATATAGAAATTTTGTTATTTGGGTTAATCTTCAGCAAAATAAGTGTCTTTTAGTCAAACATTTCTTTATAAATTAAACTAAATATTATTTTAATAGTTTATCTGTTAAATAAGAAAATGACATGAATGCAAATGTCCAGTGTATATTTTCTTATTAACAAAAAAAAAAAAACTCCCTGATTCTATTAAAGGCAGAGAGAAGTTTATTTGATGAAACACATACATGCTGATGTAAAGGACTTGGTTTGGTGATGTCATCAACATAACAAAATAGAAAGTCTCAGGCTCCAACCCCCTTCACAGAAAGTTAAACTATCAACTATCCACAGATCAGAACATCTAGTTGAAAATATCACTCCCTGGAAACCAACGTGAAACATCTACATGGTCTTCTGAACTGAATGAAAAAAGAATTAGAATAAATTCTTTTGGCCATGCTGCTCTTCCCTCTCCCCAAGTTGGCACAAGGCTAGATGATGGGAATTTTTGTGAATTCATGGTTTCTACAGGGAAAAAGTAAACTGGAAATAGTAATCCAGTTTACCTAGTATTCTGAGATGGCTACTCTGGTCTCACTTTCACTGGGAACACTGGGGGTCATGACATGGCTAGACTGCTTTGGGTCAGGTAGAAACAAAGAAAAGAGGCAGACTTCAAAGTGACCAGTGCACAGATCTTAATAGCGCCTCTGTGTTACTTCCCATCCACAAAGTGGAATTGGTCAACTTCAGACGTATGGTGGGAAGTGCAGCGTAACTTCAGTCACTAGATGGCTGATGTTCAGGCCCAGCCTCAAAGTCTACCCCCAATGATTCTGCCCAGGCAGAAAGATGCCTGTTTTCACCCATTTTGTAGAAACGTAGGGAATAGGTCTACTTGACTTAGTACAACAAACAGCGGCTGCAGTCAGCTAAAAATTTTATTCTTCAACATCATTCAAGCAGAGACTGCCACCTTCATACATTTCAGAAAAGCATAGTATATAGATCTGCTTAACCCAGGGTGTTTAAAAGCTGCTCAATTTAGCCAAGACTCCACCCTGACAGGAAAGCAACTCTCAAGTGTGCATTTCTTTTCTTTCCTTTTCTTTTCTTTTTTTTTTTTTTGAGCTAAAGTCTCACTCTGTCGCCCAGACTGGAGTGCAGTGGCCACTCCCGGTCACGGCAGCCTCGTCCTGTTGGGCTCCGGCGATCCTTCCTCCTCAGTCTTCCAAGTTGCCAGAAGTACAGGTGCGCGCTAGCACGCCCGGATAGTGTTTTTGATTTATTGTAGTGATGAGATCTGGCCAAGTTGCCCAGGCAGGTCTCGAACCAGCGGGCTCAGGCAATTTACCTTGGCCTCCCAAAGCGCAGGATTACAGGATGAGCCACCACCGAGCCTGGCATTCAAGTGTGCATTTCTAAGAAGCACAGCCTGTAACCGTGTCCAACCTGAGCAGTAACTCCACAAAACCTTGAAGCTCAGCCTATAGACCTGTACTGCAGATTCTAAATAGTGTAATTGCCTGGCTAGGAATTTATACTGTGACTGGCCTATTGGGAAACTATTGTAGTACTCGTTGGGTAGTTTCATTTGATAGCAAAGCCCAACCAGTGGTCTCAGTGGGCAATGAAGCCCAGTCAGCAACTCCACCTAACGTCAGAGCAAAGCAGCGGCCTAGACAACTAGAAAACCCACAACAGAATCTGCCTGACCAGGGTTATCACCACCACTGGGCAGAAGCCAACAAACCCAGAAGTTATTTATAAATAATTGTGTATTCTGACTGGAGTTAGGTGGTATCTGTGTGGTTTTAATTTTTATTTTTTCTGATGATTAGTGAGGCTGAACATTTTTCATGTATCTGTTGGCTGTTCCTATGTCTTCTTTTGAGAAGTGTCTATTCATATCTTTTGCCCAATTTTTAATAGGGCTGCTTGTTTTTTTTATTTTCAGTGGATTTGAGTTCCTTGTAGATTCTAGATGTTAAGCCTTTGTCAGATATTCAGTTGGCAAATATTTTTTCCCATTCTGTGTGCTGTCTCCCCATCTCATTATGGTTTCTTTTGTTTTGCTGAAGTTTTTCAGTTTGATGAGGTCTCATTTGTCTATCTTATCTCTTATGGCATGGACATTTGGGGTTTTGACCAAAAATTGGTTACCAGTTCCAATTTCCATCAAGTTGTCTCCTGCATTTTCTAAGTTCTTATATTTTGTGGTTTTATGTTTAGGTCTTTGATCCATTTAGAGCTGATTTTTGTGTATGGTGATAGATAGGCAGTAGTGGGAAACTACCAGGGGTGAGGGGAATCACACTTCATCAATAAGGATACCTGATCTCTAAACAGGTGAAGTGAGGACCAAAGTGAGGCCCAAACTTTACCTGTACAATAACCATTTGTATACATAACCCTAAATTGTACCCATCTTTAAAATAAAAAAAAAAGAATTGTGTGTTTATTCTTACATGTTTAAACTTGTCACCTTCAAAGTACTCTGTTTGATGTAACACACTTGTTGAGATACTTTTTTTCCCACTGCTCAAGATAATTTTTGAACTTGTCAATTTTTATGCCTTTTAGAGTCTCTACCATTTTTTTGTTTCAACTTTTCCACAATGGCAAAATTTCAACTCTTCTTGTGGAAGAGTTGAAACAAAAAAAGGGAAAAAAAAATCGCTCAGGATGAGATTGGGGGGAATAGAGAAGGTGGGACATGGAAGGAATGCCATTTTTTACCCAAAACTGCTGAACACTCAGCGTGGTCTGGGCAAGTGCTCTGGTAAGTCACACAGCCTCTCACAACAATGCTAGCTTGTACACTAATGACCATGGGTTACAAGAACACTTACCAATGGGAAAAGCCTATACTATAGGGGGATCACTCATCAAAAAATAATTACTTTTATTGGTACTGCATTGTGTATTTAGAGGTTTGATTAATGGAATGATCTTAATAAAAGGAAGATTAATTTTGATGTTGTCTATGACTTCTAAAAAAATTGTTTCAACTGTTTGATATTCTTAAAATGAATCCCTCTCATAAATATAGGAAAGGTATGTATATTAATCAAGTAACTGAGAAATAAGGTAAATATGCTATATGAAAGAATTGGAATATTGAATAACTCTAACCCAAAATAAATAATAACAACATTTATTGTGGACCAGTAGTTATAAGAACCATAAGAACAAGAGGCAATGTTGGCAAAAGGAAGAAGAAAATTTCTAAGACTAAAATTTAAACCTTAAAATTAAGCTGGTCTATCATGCTTGACTGGGGAGAGCAAGGACTAGCGTATTCATCTCTATGACTAAGACTGTAATATGAATAACAAAAACTGACCACAGTCTTATTTGAGTAAATGCCTTTGTGTTTCCTCATAGAGTACTTAACAAAATTGAATACCAAAGTTAAGTTTTCAGTTAGTGTGATAAGAAGTTAAAATGAACTGATCTACTTATTCTGGACTTGTCCAATGTGATCATGAATAGAGCAGAGAAATATGTGAACTACCTAGAATTAAATTACCCCAACATCACTGGCTGTCAGTTGTGAAAAGCCCCCAAATAGATCTGACTTTCCTCCATAGAGAGGGAGAACAAATGTCTGCAAATTTTTAGATGCAAGTGGAATTTTTAAATAGAAAATCCATAATAAGTATGGGTGCAATTTCAGATGAATTCTACTATTTTTTTACTATTATTTTTTCATTTCTGTTATATAGACAACAGTTGGCTGGTAACGGTATCAGTCCTAGAAGCTACTACTTTCGGAGACTGAATTTGTATTTCCAATATCCATTTTTCTTGCAAGATCATCTGAAACAGTCATATATTTCATATTTCTTTGAAACTAGGTGAGTTTTGAGTAAATTCTGGTCAACTAGCTTTAAGTAGAATAACTGACTAAAATATCGGAATTTCAGATGGCTGACATTTATAGTGTATGACATATATAGTATATGTCCCAACATTTTATATAGATATATAGATAGATCAGATTTATAGTGTATGTCCCAATATTTTTAGATATTTTCCACTATTACATGATATATATTTATACTAAAACTGTTATTTATAAAAAGTTGAAATTTAACTGAGCATCCAGTATTTTTATTTGCTGAGTTTGGTAACCCTAGATGCTAGAAGAAATAACATATCCAAATTCTATGCCGTTTCTATCACAGACATAGAAGAGTCTTTTTTTTTTTTTTTAATCCAGTTGCTTGGAACATGATCAGCATAGTTCCAATTTGCAAAATGCAGCTGTGGCCATCATACTAAAACATTGCAGCAAGCAAGAAAGACCCATGGTATTAGATTATGTTTGGAAACAGAGCTCGCTGACAAACTACAAAGGCTACTATAGCTTAAATTCGAGATATTACAAAATAAATTTAGTCTATTAAATTGGATAACATAAATTTCAATTTTTTGTAAGCCACTGTCAAAGTTTGGTCTCTATTATGTACTGAAATTTTTATCCCATTACAACACTTTACAAACAGGAAAAGTCACCTAGATCATAAATAATTAGTCCTAAATTGTTTCCTTTTCCCCTTCTTACTTTCTCCTTCATTTGATAATTTGAGGTAAATGGTACTGATTGTCACAGTTACTAATTGTCTAATTATGATGAATTGCTTTCCTTCTCTGTTCATTAATTGGCCTTGATAAACTGAAAGCCAGTTAAATTGTGTCTTGCCCTGAAGACCCCCTATAATAATTATGTAAGTACACAAGTGACAGAATATTTAGTAAGGCTATTTCAGAAAAAAAAAAAATTATATTAGGAAACTTCTTATTAACATTGTTATTCTCTTGATAATCTAAAACAGTATCTTTCAATTTCAATTGTTTGGCTACATCCTTCCAAAAGGCAATAAAAATGGTATATTTTTAAAAATTATCCTTCCATTTAGAATAGCCAGAACCTAGTAGCAAATTTTATTTAATAGTTAGTAGTCCTAGAAAACCCTCATCTTTTTGTGTTACGCAGTGAGACGTAGACTGCAAAGAGAAAGTCATTTATTCCATCTGAAAATCGTTATAACATGATGTATCTAAACTCTATTACTTTCTAGTTAATTTCTACCTGTGCTTTATACCTCATTGTATTCATAGAGACTCAAGTTAATCCATGTTTACAGGAGTCTGTCCATGGAATAGGGAGAACTGATTTATTACTCCATGTTCCTCAACTGTATCTCTGCTTATTTTCACCTGAGCTTGCTGCTTTTCTTTCTTTCTTTTTGTTTAGATATAGCTAAGATTTAGTAACATGTTCCATTACCAGGATCCATGTCCCAATATCATGGGTCCGTAGGGTACTGGAATAATAAATACTAAATAAAAGTGTTTGACTTGCCAAATTTTAGACTTAAATGCCACATGAAAATAACCTATAGGAATAAAAAGAAAAATAATATCTAGACAAGCCTAAAGTAACAATATTCAATATCACACAGATTTGAAAGCAATATAACAAAAATTTTCTTATTTTTTTCTTCTAATTATTTCTTTTCTCAGCAGAATATGTTAACTTCAAACCGGGTTCGGTGGCTCAGCCTGTAATCCCGCGCTTTGGGAGGCTGAGGTGAGTGAATTGTCTGAGCCCGCGGGTTCGAGACCCGCCTGGGCAACTTGGCAAGACCTCATCTCTACAATAAATCAAAAAATTAGCTAGGCGTGGTAGCATGGCCCTGTAGTTCCAGCTACTTGGAAGGCTGAGGCGGAAGGATCGCCGGAGCCCAGCAGGTCGAGTCTGCGGTGGCCGGGGCAGCCACTGCACTCCAGTCTGGGCAACAGAGTGAGACTCCAACTCAAAAAAAAAAAAAAAAGAATATGTTAATTTCTAATATGTAAATCCCCTAGATGCATGTGATAGAAGAGAAAAAAGTATTTATGACCTATGAAAGAAAAGGCATACTATTTTAACTTAGTGTGGTCCCTTTCATCAATTGTTCTAGGAAGCCATTCAGAATATTCTTTTTTGAAATTGTGGTATGTGATTTATTTAGAATCTATCCCTACATATTTAATTATCTGTGCTTAAGTATTCATATTTTTTCTTGAAATACTCCAGCAGGCCAAATGTCCTCAATAAAGCAGATAAAGAGAGAATTACAAAATTTTACATTAACATTTGAAGAGGTACTCTCCAGGAGGTGTTATCTGGTTAACTGTGATCAATAGGTAGAGAAATACATACTGTTCAGGTCTTATGCTGCTGAGTGCGCGTTTGGAGGAAGATGAAACACACGGAGATAGATACACAAATTCCTTATAAGTATGTATTTATTTTTTGCAGCACAAGTTGCTGGCCCATCTTATATTTTTTTCTTCCTCAACTTTGAAATCTGCCATTTCACAAAAGCCTGTACTCTTTCCTTTTCATGAGAGTTTCCACTTAGAAATTAAGATCTGTACTATAGCTGTTTGTAATTAATGGAATATCACTGTTGCTAGGTTCTTTTAACAGACATAATTGAAACAATGCCAATTTCATATAGTTCAACTTGTAAAACCTTTAAAATCTTAAATTTATATGAATAGTTTGGATTCTATACAGAGCAACAGAGTTCTTCCTTGTTTTTCACATGCAATATATCACAGAAGAAAATTCTGAAACTTAACACTATAATTTTTTTGTATTAGCTTAATCCTATAGTACATACAAATAGGTTCAGAATTTTTAAAACCTTCTAAATAGTATTGCATGTTCATATATCTCTTATTACAAATTTAAGACAAATAAAGCAGAAATTGTGAGTGGAAAGAAATTTGATGTTATAAAATAATCAAATGATATTTCTGATGGCCCTTTGCTCATTCTTCAGTTTCTTTTTCAGACTGCTGTTTTTTCACTTTATTTTAGCTTTTTTTATGTTTTTAATTTTAGATTAAGGGCAGGTTTGCTACATGAGTATATTGTATGATGGTAAGATTTGGGCTCCTTTTGAACACACCGTCCAAATAGAGATCATGGACCTCAAAAGTAGTTGTTTAACTTTAGTCTCTCCTACACCCCATTTTAGGCATCCCAGTGTCTGTTGTTCCCATCTTTATGTCCACTGTGTATATCCAAGGTTTACCTCCCACTTATAAGAACATAGGGTATTTGATTTTCTGTTTCTACATTAATTTGCCTAGAATAATGGTCTCCAGCTCTACTTCATTTTTTAATGACTGCATAGCATTCTACTGCATATATGTACCACATTTTTTTCATCCAGTACAACATTGATGGGCACTTAGGTTGGTTCCAAATCTTTGCTATTGTAAATAATACTGCAAAAAACATACAAATTCAGGTGCCTTTTTGGCAAAACTATTTATAATCCTTTGGCTATATACCCATTAGTGAGATTGCTGGGCCAAATGGTTCCATATTTTTAGTTTTTTGAGAAATCTCCAAGCTGCTTTCTATAAGGGTTGAACTAGCTTACACTCCCATCAACAGTGTATTAGTGTTTCCTTTTCTCTGAAACCTTGCCAGCCTATGTTGTTTGCTGACATATTAACAATAGCCACCAGCTGGGCTCGGTGGCTCAGCCTGTAATCCCGCGCCTTTGGGAGGCTGAGGTGAGTGGATTGCCTGAGCCCGCAGGTTCGAGACCCGCCTGGGCAGCAAGACCTCATCTCTACAATAAATCAAAAAATCAGCCGGGCGTGGTAACACATGCCTGTAATTCCGGTTGCTTGGAAGGCTGAGGCGGAAGGATCGCCGGAGCCCAGCAGGTCGAGGCTGCAGTGGCCGGAAGCGGCCACTGCACTCCAGTCTGGGCGACAGAGTGAGACTCCAACTCAAAAAAAAAAAAACAAAAAAACAATAGCCACAATATTTTTGACTGGTGTGAGATAGCATCTCATTATGGTTTTGATTTGATTTCTGATAATTAGTGATGTTAAGCATTCTTTAATATGTTTGTTGTCTGTCTTTTAAGAAGTGTGTGTTCATGTTCATTGGCTACTTTTTAATGGGATTTTTTTCTTATTGATTCATTTAAGTTCCTACAATTTATGTATTTATTTTATTATCAAATATTATATTAAAGGCACGTTATCTACATTTGAAAATATTTTTTATTTCTTTTTCATTTTACTTTCCATATGTATTTCTACACACTCTTCTATTTTATCTTACCATTGAGCAGTGTCAGACTTGTCAATATCTCCTACAAAGGTCTCACTATTTCATTCTCTTGAGCTTTTACTTAGAATGCGTATTTTATTTCATTGTATTTATTTTTGAGCCAGAGTCTTGCCTTGTCACCCAGGCTGGAGTAGAGTGGCATAATCATAGCTCATTACAGCTTTGAAAGCCTGGCCTCAAAGGATCTTCCTGCCTCAGTATCCCAAAGTACTGGATTTATAGGCATGAGCCACAAAACCTGGCCTGCAAGTTGTGTGTGTGTGTATATATATATATATATATATATATATATTCATCTTCATCTTCAGCATTAAAACCTACTCAATCTTTAAACATTAATCCAATCTTTTCCAAAATATTTGCTTTTCCAAAGACTTCCTTTCCCAACAACTTTCCCAAAATATCTTAGGACACTTGCATAACCTTCTATTATATTTTAGAACAATAATTTAAGTTAATATTTTTTGGGATCTTAGCATGACCTGTTATAAATCTCTCCTTTGAAGCAACATGTATTACATATTTTTACATTAACACTATTTTTGTAGATAGACTGTACAATTTAGTCTATGTATGGATCAATATTGAATAGATTAATATTTAATAACTAAACTGATGTGCCATAACAGCCTTGTCTCAAAATTTCTCAAGAAGTATTAAGTAAAAATATTAAAGCAACATATTGGAACTGTTACATTGTCAACATTATTATCTTATAGAAAATGCAGTTTGGCCATAATATTAGCACTTGTTTGTTAGTAATGCCATGCATAAATTCCTGACTAACAGACTTCAGAAGATTACCTTTTAACTCATATTTTAACTCATTGTAAATATAAAATATTAATTATTTTACCAAGTCAGCATATTGAGGTGAATGGATTAGCAGTGAATCCAAATGAGATCAACACTATATTGCAACTCTGGAAAATATAGTGGGCTTTTTCATAAATACTACCATCTCAGCAACTGAAAGTAAATTATGAACAATGTATAAAGATAATCCAAGAAATAACATCAATTTTTAAAAACAAGTTTAAGTTTATGAACCTTGCTTGTGTGTGAGTGTCTTTGTTTGAAAATCTTTAGGAAAATAAATAACATACACATGCAAATGTGTGAATATAAACAACTCAGAATCTTGTAGTTTGTTTTCAGCTTTTTAGTTATTTAATCTTCTTGATATAAAAGATACCTGGAGTTTCTGGTCTGCCTGTTTTTACTCCAAGAAATAAAGATTTCGCAGCATGCATATTTGAACAAATCACTACAGTAGCTGATTATCTAGGTCATCCTAAAAGTGTTCTGTTTTTCTACATTTCAAAAAACTTTAGATACGACAGGAAAAGCACATGTTTTATGTAAATTTTACTTTTTCTGGAAAGAGTTACTGGATACAAAGGAAAAAAATTAATATGCATCATTGAAACCATGATGTAAATTTCACAGTGTTATTTATGTTGATTAGAATATTTAATCCTCTTGAAGAATCATTTTTACATTGCTATTTAGCTTTAGAATTGTAATAGTCTGCATTACTTGACAAATTTTAAACTATGAAGTATTTCAGTTAAAACTTGATTATCATTTGGTTCCATATACTTAACATAATGTCATTTTTAACCAACATTAATATCAACATATATTTCATAATTTAGCAAATACATAACTTACTATAACTCATATATAAAGACACAGACCAGTCACTGTGCAAAGTCTTCATTTTAAACAATGGATGTGTTCAAAGAGATTTCAGAAAATACTATATGGGATAATTGGTCAGTGAGTCTTAAACCACAGTGATATTCTAAGAGATACTATTTTAGTCTTGATTTTCATTAAACCTACTTTTCATGCCAGATTTAAGATAAAAACATTCTGTAAATTTTGACAAAGCTATTGCTAGAATTGATTTTTATTTTATTTAAATCAACCTCCTCCCAACACAACTGAATGGTTACAACTTGCTTATTTAGCTTTCTAATATTCTTTAATGACTATTACATTTATTGCTTTCTTTCAAATATATTAATATATGGTCATAATAATTCAAGGAATTTGTTTTAGATGACTATATTTTGTCCTATCAACAGATATATTGTGTTCTGGCCAATTAGTATTTTGCTGATTTTTATTGACTAATCAAGTCATGGTTACTTATTCTATTTGTGAAATTAAAGTGTTTGCTAGCATGTGATGTCACGTAAAAATATAGTTTTTCAGACTATCCTAAATTTTGTACACAGACACAAGTAATTAAAATATTGAGTTAATGATAAGCATATCCCAGAGATATTGTAGAATCATTCCAGACCACTGCAATAAAATGAACATTGCAGTGAATTGGAATAACACAAACTTGTTGCTTTCCCAATGCATATGAAAGTTACATTTATATTTTATGTAGTCTATTTTTTCGAATTTTTTATTTTAAATATGTGGGGTACAATTCAGGGTTAGGTAAACAAATGTTCATTATGCAGGTACCCTTGTTGATGAGGTGTGCTCCGCCTCCCCGAGCAGATTCCCACTACTGCTAATCTCGCCCTACCTGGCCAGTTTCTCACTACTGCCAATTCTTTTCTTATAGTATTACAATAATTGTTCAAGATCTGCTTATGAGTGAGAACATGTGATACTCAGTAATTTGATTCTGTGATAGATCACTCAGTATTATAGATTCTAAGTTCATCCAAGTTGGTGTGAATTTCATTATTTTGTCCTTTTTATGGCTGCATAATATTCCACTGTGTATATGTACACTTTTTTTATATAATCCTCTTTTGATGGGCAGCATGTTTGGTTCCATGTTTTTGCTATTGTGAACAATGTTGCAATAAAAATACCTGTACAGGTATCTTTTTCATGGAATGATTTGAGTTTCTTTGGGCATATTCCCAGTAGGGATATTGTAGGGTCATATGGAAAGTCGATTTTTAGATCTTTTAGGAATCACCAAACTGTTTTCCACAGAGGATGTATTAGTTTACATTCCCAACAACAGTGTAGAAGTGTTCCCTTTTTGCTGCATCATCTCCAGTATCTGTTGTTTTTTGAGTTATTGATGATAGCTATCTTGACTGGAGTTAGATGGTATCTCAGTGTGTTTTTTTTAATTGTTGTTGCTTTTTTTGAGTTGGAGTCTCACTGTCACCCCAGACTGAAGTGCAGTGGCCACTCCTGGCCACCACAGCCTCCACTTGCTGGACTCCGGGGATCCTTCTGCCTCAGCCTTCCAAGTAGCTGGAACTACAGGCATGTGCTACCACACCCAGCTATTTTTTTTAAATTTTTTATTTATTGTAGAGATTAGATCTTGCCAAGTTGCCCGGGTGGGTCTCGAACCCGCGGGCTCAGGCAATCCACTCACCTCAGCCTCCCGAAGACGTGGGATTACAGGCTGAGCCACTGAGCCTGGCTTTAGTGTGGTTTTAATTTGCATTTCTTTGATGACTAATGAGGCTGAGCATTGTTTCATGTACCTGTTGGTTGCTGGTATGTTTTCTTTTGGGAAGTGTCTATTAATATCTTTTGCTCACACTATAATGGGGCTTTTTTGTGTGTGTATGGCATGTTTGAGTTCCTTGTAGATCTTAGATGTTAGGCCTTTGTCAGACTGAGTATTCAATAGTATTATGTCAAAAACAACACAATATGCATACTTTGATTACAGTTACTTTATTGCTAAAAGTGCTAATGATCATCTGAGCCTAAAGTAAGTTATAATTATTTTTCCAGTGAAGGGTTTTGCCTTGATGTTGATGGCTGTTGATTGATTAGGGTGGTAGTTGCTGGTGGTGGTGGTTGCTGGTTTCTTTTTCTTTTTTTTTTAGTTGGAGTCTCACTCTGTTGCCCAGACTGTAGTGCAGTGGCATGCTCCCAGCCACCGCAGCCTCAACTTGCTGGCCTCTGGCGGTCCTTCAACCTCAGCCTTCCAAGGAGCTAGAACTACAGGCATGCTCTACCACATCCGGCTAATTTTTGATTTATTGTAGAGATGAGGTCTAGCCAAGTTGCTCAGGTGGCTCTTGAACCCAAGGGCTCAGGTTATTCACTCGCTTCGGCCTCCCAGAGTGCTGGGATTACAGACTGAGCCACCGAGTCTTTCTGCAATTTCTTAAAATAAGACAACAAAGAGTTTGCTGCATTGATTGACTCTTCTTTTTTTGAAATATTTCTCTGAAGCATGCAGTGTTTGATAGTGTTTTACCCACAGTAGAACCCTTTCAAATGTAACGTCATCCTCTCAAACCCTGCTGTTGCTCAATCAACCAAGTTCATGTAATAGTCTATATATTTTCTTGTTATTTCAACAACATTCACAGCGTCTACACCACAAGCAGATTCCATCTCATAAAATCACTTTTGTTCATTTGTAATAGGCAACTTCTCATTTGTTCAAATATTATCATGAGATTGCAGCAGTTGATTCACATTTTCAGGCTCCATTTTTAATTCTAGGTCTCCGCTATTTTGACCACAGCTGTAGTTACGTTTCTACTAAGGTCTTGAATATCTCAAAGTCATCTATGTGGGTTAACATCAATTTCTTCCAAAGTCTTGTTAATGTTGACATTGTAACCTTCATCCATGAATCACAAATGTTCTTAATAGCATCTAGAATGTTGAATTATTTCTAGGTTTTCAATTTACTTTGCCCAGGGGAAGTGCTGTCTGTGTCAGCTATAACATTATAAAACATATTTCTTAAAGATTAAGACTAGAAATTTGAAATAAATCCTTGATCCTTGGGCTACAGAATAGATGTCGTACTAGCAGGCCTGAAAACATTAATCTCCTTGTATGTTTGATAAGAATATCTTTTTTTCTGAGCAGTAGATCTCAACAATGAGCTTAAAGTACTCAGTTAAACCATGATGTAAAAAGATATGTTGTCACCCAGCTTTGCTGTTTCCTTTATAGAGTATGGGCCTCAAACCACAAGCAACAAAAGTAAAAATAGGCAAATGGGACTTAAGCTATAAAGCTCCTGCACAGCAAAATAATCAGCAGGCGAAAAAAACAACCTACAGAATGGGAAAATATTATTTGCAAGCTATGCCATTGACAGGGGACAAACATCCAGAATTTACAAGAAATTCAAAAATCTAAACAAGAAATAAACAAATAACCTCTTAAATTGTGGGCAGAGAACATGGATAGATATTTCTCAATAGGAGAAATACAATAGACCAACAAGCATGTAAAAAAATGTTCATCAATAATCATTAAGGAAATGCAAATTCAAACTACAATGAGATATCATCTTATATCGGTCAATGACTATTACCAAAATGTCAATAAATGATGCATGTTGGTGAAGATGTAGAAGAAAAGGGAAAACTTACACTGTTTGTGGGAATGTAATTATTACAATCTCTATGTAAAACAGTATGGAGTTTCTCAGAAAACTAAAAACAGAACTACTGCTTGATCCAGCAATTCCCACTACTAAGTATCTACCCCAAGGAAAATAAATAATTATATTAAAAGATACCTGCACTGGCATACTTATTGTAGCACTATTCTCAATAGCAAAACTATTGAATCAAATTATGTGTCCATCTGTGGGAGCCTAGGTTTTTAAAAAGTGTAGTTATATAGTGAAAAATGAGTTTTCCATAAAGAATGAAATCATGTCTTTTTGCAGCAACATGAATGGAATTGGAGGCCATTATTTTAAGTGAGACAACTCAGAAATAGAAGGTCAATTAGTGCACACTCTCACATATGAGTGGTAGCAAAATAATGCATACACATGTATATAGTGTGTGGAAAGATAGACCCTAGAAATTTGGAAGTTTGAGAGGATGGGAAGGGGGTGAGGGTTGAGAAATTACTTAGTTGAGACAAGGTATATTATTTGAATGGTGAATATACTGAACACTCTAAATACCTAGACTTCAAAACTATACAATATATTCATGTTCCACAGCTGCACTTGCCCTCTTGAAATTTATTTAAAAATTTTATTAATGGCCCTAAGATGTTTGAAATAATAAACTGTCTTTTACTTTAACTTAAAGTCACCAGCTGTATTAGCTCCTAGCAAGAGAATCAGTCTGTCCTTTGATGTTTTAAAGCCAAGTCTTAGCTTCTCTTTTCTAGTTATGAAAGTTCAGTCCAATTGGCATCTGTTTCCAATACAAGGATTTTTTTTTTCTGCATTGAAAGACTGTTGTTTAGTGTAACCACTTTAATCACTTATTTTAGCTAGGTTTTCTGGTTAATTTGCTGCAGCTTTTACATCAGCATTTGCTGTTTCACTTAGCACTTTTCTGTTATGCAGATGGCTCATGAATGATCTTCTGCGATCTTCAAACTTTTTTCTGCAGTTTCCTAACCTTCCTCAGCTTTCTTAAAATTGAGAGTTAGGATCTTGCTCTGGATTTGGCTTTGATTGAAGGGAATGTTGTAGTTGTTTGTCTTCTATCCAGATCACTCAAAATGCTTTCATATCATAAATTCTTTGCCTAGGCCAATATCTAGCAAGAGTGTTTCTATGATTTTCCTCTGGGATTTTTGCAGTTTCAGGTCTTATATTTAAGTATTTGATGCATCTTGAGTTAATTTTTGTATATGGTGAGAGATAGGGGTTCAGTTTTTCATCTGCTAGCCAGAACATAAGGCTAACACATTTTCCCATAACAATTTACTGAATAAGGTGTCCTTTTTCCATTGTTTATTTTTGTTGGCTTTGTCAAAGATCAGTTGGTTGTAGAAATATGGTTTTATTTCTGGGTTCTATATTCTATTCCGTTGGTCAATTTGTCTGTTCTTGTACTAGTATCATACTGTTTTAGTTACCATAGCCTTATAGAATAATTTGAAGTCAGGCAGTGTAATGCCTCCAGAATGGTTCTTCTTGCTTAGAATTACTTTGACTATTCAGTGTCATTTTTGATTCCATATAAACTTGAGGATTATTTTTTCTAGTCCGATGAAAAACGAAGTTAGTATTTTGACCATGAATGTTTGTTGATTGTTTTGGGCAGTATGGTCACTTTTAACAATATTGATTTTTCTAATTCATGAAGATGGGCTGTTTTTAATTTGTTTGTGTCATCTTTAATTTCTTTTATCAGTATTTTATAGTTATCCTTGTAAAAGCTTTTCACTTCCTTAATTAGGTATGTTCCTAGGTATTTTATTCTATTTTTATGGCTAGTGTGAATGGGATTGTGCTCTTGACTTGTTTCTCAACTTGAGCACTGCTGGTATATAAGAATGCTACCAATTTTTTGTACAACAGTTTTTTTCTGAGACTTTACTGAGTCATTTATAAGGCCTAAAAGTTTCTTGGAGGAGTCTTTAAGGTATTCTAGGTATACTATTGTATCACCATGAATAGGGATAGTTTGACTTCCTCCTTGTTGATTTGTATACCTTTTATTGCTTTCTCTTGCCGGATTGCTCTTGCTAGGACTTCCAGTATGTTGTTGAATAAGAGTGATAAGATGGACATCTCTGTATTGCCCTGTTTTGAGGGGGAATGTTTTAAATTTTTCCTGGTTAAGCATGATGTTGATTTGTCATATATGGCTCTTTTTTGTTGTTTTTTTTGCTTTTTTTGAGTTGGAGTCTCACTCTGTCGCCCAGACTGGAGTGCAGTGGCCGCTCCCGGCCACCGCAACCTCTACCTGCTGGGCTCTGGCGATCCTTCTGCCTCAACCTTCCAAGTAGCCAGAATTACAGGCGCGTGCTACCACGCCCAGCTAATTTTTTGATTTATTGTAAAGATGAGGTCTCGCTGCCCAGGCGGGTCTCGAACCCGCGGGCTCAGGCCATCCACTCACCTCAGCCTCCCAAAGGCGCGGGATTACAGGCTGATCCACTGAGCCTGGCTTATATGGCTCTTCTTATTCCTTGAATGCCCAATTTGTTGAGGGGTTTTATCATGAAGGAATGTTGAATTTTGTCAAATGCTTTTTCTTCATTTATTAAGATGATCGTTATGGTTTTATTTTTACTTTATGTGGTGTATCACATTATTGATTTACAAATACTGAACTATCTTTGCATCTCTGGAAAAAAACCCACTTGGTCGTGATGAATACTTTTTTATATGCTATTAAATTTAGTTTGCTAGTGGTTTGTTAAGGATTTTAGAATCTATATTCATCAGACTTTATAACAAAGACCCCCAAAACAATTGCAAAAAAAAAAAAATCCTGAAATAGACAAATGGGACTTAATTACACTTAAAAGTAGAGGTACAGCAATAAAATAGTCAACAGAGTGAAATTACTAAATGGGAGAAAATATTTGCAAGTTACACCTCAGACAAGGGTTAATATCCAGAATCTAAAAAAAATTCAAACAACTCAACGTTTTATATATATATATATAACAACATCAAAAAGTGGGCAAAGGACATGAATACACACTTCCTAAAAGAAGACAAAAAATGGTCAAAAAACATTTAAAAATGCACAACATCACTAATTATCAGAGAAATGCAAATTAAAACCACCATGAAATATCTCCTCACTCCGATCATAATGGCTATTATTAGAAAGTCAAAGAAAAACAAATGTTCATGATGTTGTAGAGAAAATGGAATGTTCATCCACTGTTGGTGGGATTGTAAACTAGTACAACCTCTGTGGAAACTAGTCTGGAGATTTGTCAAGTAACTAAAAATTGAATTAACATTTAACCCTGCAACTTCACCAATAGCGATCTACTCAAAAGAAAATAATTCAATAAATGAAAGATACATGTATTTGTATGTTCATTGCAGCACTATTCACAATAGCAAAATCATGGAACTAGACTAAGTGCCCACCAATTGACTAGTGATACACACACACAAACACACATACTATGGAATACTATGCAACCATAAATAAGAATAAAATTATGTCCTTTGCAGTCACATGAATGGAGCTGGAGATCATCATTCTAAGTGAACTGACTCAGAAACAGAAAACCAAAATATTCTCACTCATATGTGGAAGCTAAATGGCTACAAAGATGGAAATAATAGACACCAATAAGGGGAGAGGTGGAGAAGGGAGGTTAAGGTTTAAAAACAATGGGTCACAGTGTTCTTTATCTGGGACATGGGCCACCTGAGACCTAATCTCCACCACTACACAATATGTCCCTGTAATGAGGATGCATGTGAACCTAAATCCAAACATTTTCCATATCAACAGAAAAGCTTTTTTCCCTTATCATTTGTGCACTAACTATAGTAGTATTTTGATTTCTTTCAAGATTGTTTATTTTGCACTTACAGTTTGGCTCACTCTTTGGTGAAAGAGGCCTAGTTTTTGGTCCACCTTGGCTTTCAACATGCCTTCTTCACTAAGCTTAAGCATTTCTAGTTTTTTTATTAAAAGTGAGAGAAATATGACTCTTTCTTTCACTTGAAAACTAAGAGGCCATTGTAGGATTATTAATTGAACTACTTTAAGTATTGCAATTTTTCAGGGAATAAGGAGGCCCAAAGAAAGAGAGAAAAATGGAGTCGGATGTAGTGGCACATACCTGAAACCCCAACTACTTGGGAGACTGAGTCAGAAAAATCATTTGAGCCCAGGAGTTCAAAACTAAAGTTAGTTATGATCTATGTCACTGTACTCCAGCCTGGGCAGCAGAGGAAGACCCTCATAATAAAATAAATAGTAAGATAAAATAAAGTAAAATAAAATAAAATTAAGTGAGGGAATGGCTGTTTGATGAAGTGGTCAGAGTACACACAACATATATCAGTGTTCTTATCTGGGTGAGGTTTGTGGCACTCCAAAGCAATTAAAATATTAACTGCAAAGTTCGCTGATAACAGATAAGCAGAACAGATATAATAATAATGAAAAAAGTCTAAATGACTAAAGTGTGACACAGAGGCATAAAGTAAACACATGCTATTGTACAAAGGGTGTCTATAGACTTTCTTGATGCAGGGTAGTCACAAACCTTCAATTTGTAAAAAAATCAGTAACTGCAGAGTACCCTAAAACAACACGCAATCAAGTGAGGTATGCTTGTATTTAATATTTCATTCAAAATATCTTTGGGAAGAAATTAAGATGACAATTTTATTCTATTATTTTTCTTTGGATACAAAAAAGAACTTATCATCTTTGTTTCTGAAGGAATGTATATATCTGTTATTTTCCTTAAACATTATAGCCATTAAAAATCATAAGCACTTCAATTTTCTCTACTTCTATGTCTTAAAGGAAGCGCGTATCATTTTCTACTAAATATTAAATCTTCAGAGATGGTTTATATACTTCACTTCAAACCATCTTCTATTTTTTAAAAAAAATTTCTTGACTTAATACTTTCCATTATTTCCTACAATAACGACTTTTTAAAATTTAATGGTCCAAGCACTAATTGCTTTAGATTACTATGATTACATGTACAGTACATATATTATAAATAATGATCTAGATATCCATGACTGCACTATTTTTATCTATGAGATATCTTAGTTTATTATTTTTAAGAATAAATGTAGACAATGTATGAAAATTAGAAGCAGTGGTTTGAATAAAGAGAATTATGGATTTTATTTTGTTTGGAGCCTGGTATTAATTTTTCTATAAATATTTGTGAGTCTTGTTCTGGGATATAGTTAATTTAGAGTTTGTTTCCAGTTCATTATGATTTTATGATATTTTAGGTAAGCATAGAATAGTGCTCAGTATACAGCATATTATTTTCAACTTCTGAGGCAAAACTTTCCTGAGAATATTGTCCAATATTATATTGTTCAGGCATCTATGAAAAATACATAAACTGGATAGTTTATAGACAGCAATTTATTTCTCACACTACTAGAGGCAGAGAAGTCCAAGATCTAGGTGCCTCCAGATTCTGGATCTGATGAAGACCCACTTGTTGGTTCACACACAGTGCCTTCTTGTTGTGTTACCACACAGTGAAAGGGGCAAGCAACTCTCTGGGGTCTCCTTTATTGGGGACTAATCTTATTCACGAGGGCTCCACACTCACGAACTAACTGCTTTTTAAAAGTACCATCTCTTTACATGATCACCTTGGAGGTGGTAATTTTAGCATATGAGTTTTCAGGGACACAAACATTCAGACCATAGCAAATACCATAAAAATTACTAGATTTTCTTAGTTTGGCTGACAGGAAAAGGCACTTTTAACCTTTCTTAGCCTTGAAAGAACACTGAACATTGTTTTAAAATATTTTAAGATCTTTTTATTTTTTTGTTTTTACCCAGTCTTGGGTAGGTTTCTCCAACATTTGTGTTGATCAGTATTCAGACTCTCTTTAGATATTCAGGATTATCTCTTTGTGAAGATCATTCTGCTGTAGGATTCTGTACTGCAATTTCTGGTTACCTTTTTCTCTCAAAATTTCAGCTCTGTCTCTTCAATTTATTTTCCTAAAAGAAGGAATGCAAATCAAGAAAACATTTCTTTTGCTAGCATAAATAAATGGTAATTCAAATATTGGCATGAGATATTCAGCTATGCATTTAAGACAATTTATAGTTATTTTGAGATTGCAAAACTTTAATCATGAATAGTAAGTTTTAAAACTTTTTCAGGAGCAATAAAAATGTAAGTGTTTATATATAACCTTTCAGAGATAAAACTTTTACTGAATGTCTTCAATCAAATACTTAGTAAAAAAGAATAGGTCAGCTTTTTAAAAGTTAAATAATTACTGCTGGAAAACATTTAAAGTTATTTTCAAACCTTATATTTTTTAACTTGCTGTGTAGGCATTGTTTGTTCAATTGCTGTTTTGTTTTTATAAATAGAATAGTTAATGCATACAACAAATGTAATAGAGAATTGCATATTACAAAGAAAATAGGTTTATTTTATCTTCTCTGGCCAAAATAAATGTTTATAAACTCTGCAGGTATTTATTAACAATGGATTCTTATCCACAAAATAACTTTTCAAACTTTTTAGAATAACTGATAAAATTACCTTTTACTTGTGTTTTATTCCATTTTATATTTTAACCATACATTATTGCTATCTAATGGAGACATAACAAGAAGGAAATATATAAGGGGGACCCCCAAAACTGGAATTTATTTATAAAAAATTGTGTATTTATTCTTACAATTTTAAACTTCAGTCACCTTCAAAGTACTCTCCATTTGATGCAATACACCTATTGAGACACTTTTTCCACTGCTCAGTACAATTTTTCAACTCACCAATTTCGATTCCTTTTAGTGCTTCTGCTCCTTTTTGCTTCACTTCTTTCACATCTGCAAAACATTTCCCTTTGAGGATTTTTTTGTTCATCTGGGGAAACAACAACAACAAAAGGTGTTTGGGGCAGGATCAGGTGAGTAAGGAGGGTGGGGTTTGAGGGATCATGCCATTTTTGGCCAAAAACTGCTGAACGTTCAGCACAGTGTGGGCTGTGCTCATATCACCAATAATGAAGTGGGCAAATACACTGAAAAAATCTTCCAAAAGTCCATACTGAAACCAAACACAGCTTCTCACAACACTAGCTGGTACACCAATGCTAATAGGCTCCTCGAACACTTACCTAGCAAGGAAAACCTGTATGACAAAGGGACCATCCTCCAAAATATAATTCCAGATTTTGGGAGGAATCTTTCCTCATATGTGTAGGGCAATATGAGTGGTTTTGGTTACAACATGTATATGAGTGATTTGCATTATTTTTTTTATTATATAGAAGTGTTGGTAAACAGGCAAGAATTATAGAACTTTTTGATTTATTCCCCTTCATATATCTTTATTACAAAAATAGTCCTTTAATGTGTCTTTAGTGAGGACTAATGAGTAATTATATGCTGAGCTTTTTTAGAGAATGATAGAGTTTCAGGCTATTTATTGTTTAACTGATACATCCCGCTGGATCCTTTTTGCAGTACTAGACAGAGCTTTGCAATAACACTCACTATATGGTATTGCACTTATTTACTGCTGTTTCTGTCTCCCATACATTTTCTCCTCAAGGGCAGAGTCTGTTACTCTATTTAAGCTTGTATCCCTAGCAACCAATTCAGAGGCTATCACAGAGCATGTGCTGAATAAATATTTATTTGATGGAAAGATTATGATTAAATGACAGTTAAATTTTCACTCAAAAACATTAGGATTTCATTGGGAAGATAAATCTCACCTTTAAAAATCAATCCAAAGCAGTGTAGATGAAGTGCTCAATAAGCAATACATAAAAAGTTGAGGGAATGGAATGGTTTTATTAAATTTACAGATAAAATTTGTGAATGACATAAAATTATGCAATTAGGTAAAACTGGCTTTAGCAGTCTTCCTGCTAGGAGAATCAAATATGAACTCCATTGCAAGCTTAAAATGATTCACTGGTAAAATGAAATTAAGTCAATTACACACTTAAAAAAGGCATACAATTCAGTTTCCACAGTTTTGCACACACCACCCTTCTATTTTCAAGACTGCATTTACCTTTTTTAATTTAAGATTCGTTCCAATTAATTAAAAATACTGTATTCTTTTTTTTAGGTTACAGAAAATGTTCATTTTAAATATGGGGTTAAGTGTGTCTGATTTAAAATTCTGTCATTTGAATTACACACAGACATGAACATGCTTCTGTAACACCATAGTCCACAAGAAACACTTATAAAAAATGTTCTGATGGTCATAATATGGACTGAGTTGACTTAATTCAGTTATGCCTATATGAATTTATCTATATGTGATTTTAAGTGAGGAATTTTTATGGTCACCATGTTTAGAAGTATAAACTAGGTCAATATTCACATGAATTAATATAAACAAGGCAATACAGTAAAATTTTTCAACTTGTAGTTTCTGCTTAACACATAAAAGTTTTGAATATCAAGTTGATATAAAAATAGTTTTAATTTTCCTCTTGGTTTAAAGTGAGGAAAAGGTGCTAATACATTATTTTTTAAAGATTGATGATCCTGTTAGCTTAATTGTCCATGCATATGGCGAACAGACTTGTCTAGTTGATTTATTCAAGATTTGTCTTCTGATGAACTCTGTAATTGGTGATTGCTTCCTATATGTATTATTCTGAAACAAACAAACAAAAAAAACCTCACCTACTTTTGACAATGTGGACTCATTGTGTGTCAGCTAAACCTGCCATGACTAATAACACCCAGAAAGGCAAAATTTATCTGTGTTGTCAAGTTACAGACAAATGACATCCCCACTAAAGAAAGGACTAAAAATACTTTAAGTATAGGATAAAATGGCTTTTAAAATTTATATAGGCTGAGCACAGTGAATAATATTTGTAAAAATGTTGTTAAATAATTTTTCCAATCATGGAAAAATACCAAAAATGTGCTTGTAATAATGTAAATACTTTTATAATTATTTCATGGAAAGTATTTATAGTGTGAGTTGGCTGGTGAAATTTTTGTCATCAGCTCTGAAGACAAAGATCTTTTTTCTCTACAAATTATAAAACGATACTCATTGCATCTCTTAATTTTTCTCCTTTTTCCTTATATTTTTAAATGTGAACAAACGTGTACCTGAGAAAGTAAAAACAGCAGCACAAGTAGCTGTTTGATGACTTGTGTCTGGTAGTTCATTATGCACTATGTCATCATCTGGAGAGCCTTTTGTGTACAGATTTTTATGATCTGATCACAGATTCAGAATATTTGAGTTGTGTACTGGGAATATCTACTTTATTCTACCTTAGTGTGTCTTGCAGAAACTATTAACTCGGATATGCAGCTTTTGAGACAACTGATATAGAATATCATTTTGATATAATGATGTAGAATGCTATTTTAGAAAATAAGAATGAAATTTAAAGTTATAGTTCATGTTTGTTTTACTTCCTTACAATTCTCCCTTCTTTTCAGAGTTGACTTTTCTATTTGGGCTGCTTGCATGTGAAATATACTTCTGTGAATTTTTTTCTATAATGGCATATGATTGGCAGTATTTGTTAGTATCTTCAATTTCCCATAAAAATACTAACAAAGATTCATTTCAAAGCAAAAATAATTAGGACTGAAGGTCAACTCATATAAAAACTCAACTGATAGATTTGTAGAATGAGATTAGAGATAACAATAGTCAACCAACTCGTTTTCTGAAAGAGAGGAAAGCAAACCAATCAGACTTTGCCTTATAAAGGGACTAACTTGCCTCTGTTTTGATCATTGTTCCTGATTCAGAAGACCAGGGTCAGATTGGGATATTAAATGAGAAAAGCTACCAGGGGAACCTACTAGCGTAGACCCACTCTCTGAAAAAACACTGACTCTGTAGCCAGATATTGTTTTTTAAAGTATACATACCCAAATTGAGATTTCTAAATAAAAATAGTTAAAACTGTTGTAAGCCCCATTTCCCGCACCAATATTTTGCCATTTATAATATTTTTTAGAATAATTATAAAGACAGAATCCTCATTTAAGCAGAATGAGATAATGTGGGGACGATTTGGAATACAGAGACTGAAGCAGTATGTTTAAAAACTGCTTTAGGATTTTTGCTTAAAATTGGAATAAAGAAATTATGTAGTAGCCATATAAAGATATATCATCAGATATTTTTCTTTTTTTCTTTTAATGTAATATATTAGAGCACATTTTTAAGCTTAAAGGGAATGATTCAGTAAAGACAATAAGAAATAATCAAGTAAATTAAAAAACATTATGATCAAGGGCAAAAAGGAAATAACTGCATCAGAAAACTCTGCATAGTGCATGACAGTGAAAAGATTTCACTGATGAAAGGATTTGATATAGAAGGGTAGAGCAATTTTAAATAATTTTTTCAACACTATAAAAGATACATTATATGTGGGAAAGTACATAGATTTAGAGATTTGATAGATTTGATAATATGAGTTTGTTCTCACATAATTACATATTTTTTGCTGAAATGAGCAAGAAATAAATGGTTGAAATTTAGATGACTGAATATTGTAGAATAAGAGAAAGTAAAATGTAAGAACTGAGAGTGAATTCACTGATGAGATTTATGATGGAGAATTAGAGATTAGAACATTCACTTTAAAGTTGATTGTGTTTTTCTTTTGGTTTCTTTACTCATTTCTATCTGACACAAGTTAGTTATATTTCTCTACCTCATTTTCCCCTCTGTAAATTTGTGACAATAACAATTTTTGTGATGTTAAATTTGTTTATATATTTAAAGTACTTAGAAAAGAATCTATTTTATAGCTTTATTAGAACGCTCTTAAAAGCAGTGATCATATATTAAAATATTTTAAAAACCTCTGAAATTTCTTTGCTGTTTTTCAACAATAACTTTAACTTCCCTTTTGCAGAACTAATGTAGGTAAGATTTTCCAGGAGATTTCAATGAAAAGACTGAGTTGCACAATTGTTGAGTTGGTATTAAAAAGAGTACTTGTGGTTTGCTTCATGGGATGCAAGTTGGGTATTAGGCTGGAGTGAATAATTTGGACGTCCTAATGGGATGCATGATTGGTGAGATGTCTGCCCTAGCATATGCGAGTTTTGAGATAGGTATGAAAAAGTAACACTTAAAATTGAGATTTTTTTGAGGTGATGCAATTATTAGTAATAAAAAGGTCTTACATTTTTACCATTGAAGGGAGTAACTAAACCAGGATGAAAAGTTTATTGAAAATTAAACAGTAAGGCAACTAAGAGGTTAGACCATATCCTTAAAGGTGTTAAGCAGTTTTATTCATTAAGGCTGTTCATGGATCTACTGGTTATTATAATCTCTGGGTGCAAAGTAAAACTTCCTTTTTGGTTTCTGTGAAGATTTGAGTAGCTGTGAAACCTTCCTTGTTTAATTAAAAATAAGCCAAAATAACATTTTATTTCAAAGTGTATGTTTCAGAATTAATGCACTTTGCCATTCTCCAACTTCTGGTACAACGACCTAACATGCCAAGCGCATATATTCCCCTTCAGTTCGGGCCTCTGAATGATTAAGATGAGAAGTGCCTTCTAAAAATACATTCTAAACATGTTTCACAAATAAGAAGTACATTGTTATTACTTAAGCCCCTGAGATTTAGGGCACGTTATTGATAAAACAGAAACTATCCTGAGTGACACAGATTGATTATTAATGTAGACAGTGAAATAGCACATGAACCAGTAAAAAAGAATAAGATGTCACATCATTAATAGATAAAAAAAGAAATCTGGACATAATTAAGGGAAGTAAATACAATGGCTCATCTTGAAGATTCCCTTTTCAAGCCTGAAGCATTTTCCTCCAAGTTTCTTGTAGTGTTGGAAGTTGAGGACTCTCAGGTATACTATATTCTGGAAACTGGCTTCCACCTAAGACAGCTGCCTCATCTATAGTCACAGCCCCTACAGAGGGTAGCTCCTATATAAAAACTTATACTCTTATGGGTATAAATGCCAGTCTATTAACCTAGATCCCATTTTTGTGGGATTGGTTGAGGTTGTTGCTGTAACTGCATTGCAGTTCAACTCCTCACTCTGCCCAATTTTTATTTATTTTATTCATATACGAGTATTGATCCAGAGGGCACTCTTCAATAAAATCCCAGCTCTCAAATCTCTATGCCAACATCTGTTTCTTACAGAATTGGCCTATTATAATTGTTTCCAGGTGTGGCTCAAAAGAACATACTCTAAGATGAAAATTTGAATTTGGATTACCTGCCAGCATGCTGGCAAAATAGACTATGTTAATTGTATGCAGTAAATCAGTAAAAGCTCCTAACACAGAAGAGCAATACAATTGTTAAAAAATTTACAGATGGTAAATTGGGATGGTCTACTAATGGAAGGCTGAAAAAAATACATGATGGTAGGTGAATATTCATGACACCAATGAAGCTAGAATATTGTTGCCTAGTGCCATAAATGAATTAAATCAAAATAACAAAAGATTGAGGTTGAGTATTAACCAACTGAAACTGAAATGTAAAATTCAGAATACTACTGTGGCATCTTACAAAGACATTCATCTCGTTATCTCTTATATTTGTAGCACAGAAAAAAAAAAACTAACTATCAGGAACAATACTTATAGGTGCCGCACAGCTTCAAAGAATGATAAATTCTTATCCACTCAAGTCATTTATTTCAGATGTTAGCATAATTGGTCTTGACCCTAGTTAGTAAGAAATAGACTCATAAAACTAGGAATTAAGAATTATAGGTTGAATGCATTCAGAAATATTGGAACAAGATCTCTCTAAACCATATTTTTCATATAAGGGACCCACTCCTCCATGTTAAATGCCATTTCTCCTTCCCCACAAATGCCTGTGTATTTTAATAATACAAACCCCTTTCTGATCTATTTCCACATCCATTTCTGATCAATAACTGTGGTTAGGTCACACCAAAACAAGACTGCATAAGTATTGAACCTAGTAAAGGAGAAAAAGAACAATAAAATGATGAAGCTGAAAGACTTAGCCAGTACACGCTTAGAATCTGGGTAATCATGGGTGATCTTGATTTTAAAAGTCAGGGTAGACCATAGGTTAGATTATGAAGTATTTACTTATGTGGGTGAATTATATCATGAAATAGTTATCAGACAACCCCCTCAGGTCCCCTTCCATTGTGGGAGTGTTTCTGTCTTCTCAATAAATCCTACTTTCATTTTTTTTTATAATCAATATTTTTTACTTTGATATTGTGGGGTACAGTTAAGGGTTAGGTATACAAATATGCTTCATTTAGGCACCCATGTTGATAAGAGGTGTCTCCCCATCCCCAGACAGATATTGACTACCGTTAATCCCATCTCCCCTTCCCTCCCCACCATAGTTTCCCACCACTGTCAGTCCTTTTCTTATAATATTACGTTGGATGTTCAAAGTTCACTATATGAGTGAGAACATGTGATACTCAGATCTTTGTTTCTGTGAGAGGTCACTCAGTATTATAGACTCTAGTTCCATCCAGAACTAAAGTCTGTGAAATTCATGATTTTGTTCTTTTTTATAGCTGTATAGTATTCCATCGTGTATATGTACCACATTTTTTTAATCCAGTTCTCTTTTGATAGACAGCATGGTTGCTTCCAGATGCTTGCTATTGTGAACAATGCTGCAATAAACATACGTGTGCAGGGATCTTTTTGATAGAGTGATTTGAGTTCTTCGGGGTATATTCCCAGTAGGGGGATTGCAGGGTCATATGGGAGGTCAATATTTAGAGCTTT